>NC_041358.1:24115382-24142882 GCF_900634415.1 Cottoperca gobio
GAGGCAGAAATGATAGATGTTTTGTTCACCAGCAATGCCATCTATTTTGCCTAAGTACAAACAGTAGATGTGCTGTGCATATTTATTTCAGAAAAAGAAAAAAAAATCTGTGGCTTAAAAGAACACACATATTTGCACATTTACAAATGCATACACACACACACACACACACACACACACACACACACACACACACACACACACACACATACACACACACACACAAACACATACTCTCGTTCTCTGTAAACAGCCCCCGCCACCGTGATGCAGAATCTAGACTTAAATATAACAGATTCAGCTCGTTGCATTTTTGCCTCTGCTTGTGTTTGAGTGTCTGGGCATAACTGTGTGTCATGGCACCTTGCAGCTCCTCCAGCGCACTGATGATTAAGCAACACAATAGACAATAGACGTGGTCCTTGTTGGCGTAGGATCTCTTAAAGAGACTTTAACCAGAGGCATTGGTGAGTCAGAGGACTGTAACACTTGTTTAAAAATATTGCTCCACAAGGCTTAAACCTATTGATATGAATCATCCACTGTCTGAAGTATTATGCAAATGAACTCATTCTCAGTTTTTCCTTCCACAGTTAACTAGACGTTCATTTGACACCCGAAATGAAGCGACCGACGAAGAAATGTTTCTCTTTCTTACATCAACCAGGAGTGTCGAAAAAGATACAGCACATGTTTTTTTAAAACTGATAACTGATGGCTCCAAGCTGTACCGCAGACCTTTTACCTTTGCTGTGAGCCTCGGCTCATCGGGCCGGGCCCTCAGAAAGGTAAAGGTCACCACTTTGTTTTCAGTGGCCCCAGACTTGGGAGTGACCTGCCAGAAGAACACAATCAGTCTCACCTTTTAAATCACCTCTTAAAAACCATTTTTATAGACTTGCTTTTATGTGACAGCTTACTATGCCACCAATGCAAGCATCTTAACGTAGCCCCGTTAATGTGTACTGAAGTTTCAGAAATGTTTATAGTTGTTCTAAACAGCGAAACTAGAAGCCGACCGTCACAGAGGAGGAAAACACGATAAAGAAATGGGGATGTTGGACCATCTAACAAGCTGTTCTGTTGACGCATACTGACACCTTAATGATGACACAACTGAAAACCCTATTAACATGTCAAATAGGATCTGCAGCCTGTTGCACCAGCTGTGTGTAAGTTCAAACATAGCCTAGTTATTATATATGCAAATGATTAATAATGATTTCTGCATTACTCAAATAGAAGCGGTTGCACCACAGAGTTACAACATAAATCTAAGAAAGTGTAACTCATAAAATGTCACAGAATTATACTTTGTAACATTATAAACCATGTAAACCATTAGAACAGAGATGGACAGACATAGAGATGTTGGTGTCATTGTTCTAGTTCACATGTGTATTTAGTTTTATAATTGTACCAACATTTAATCTTTAATGTTGGCATTCATTGCACGCTAACATTCAAAAGGGGTGGTGCAAAGCCCTTCCCAACTTTTCCTCCACTCTTTACTTTTGACTAATTGTCAGTCACACAGGAACAGAAGAGTAGGTCAGCTGAACATCGCTGTAGCCTTTGTGATTTGTTCAAGTGTAACTTGGAACAGAAGGTGTCAGGAGTTTGATAAATAATAATGTGACTTAAATCACTATATGTGTACGATGTTCGCTTTTATTTTATTGTTTAGAAGTTGTAAACATTTGAAGCGTTTTTTGTTATACTCACTGTACATGGTGGTGGTGGTGGTGTTGGTGGTGGTGGTGGTCCACTCTGGCACGTCCCAGCACACACTCTGTAGGGGCCTGGTTTGTTTCTTATCCCATAGTAATTATATCATTGTTCTATAGTAACTGAATCACTTGAGGTGGGACGTTGGAGGGGTTTGGATAAGTGTTTGTGTATGTGTGTGTCAGTTTGGCGTGACTAATGAGGATTTAGTTGGAACAAAGAGGCGTATCCGAGCCATAGTGTTGGCTACGAGGGAGGCACAGTCGTAGCTACAAGAAACGTACGCCAGTGATTGGCCGAGAAAACATTGCCTACTCCTGAAGAATGCTTCCTCCCTGGCCGCCTGCCTTACTGGCTTGGCTGGATCCTAGTTTCCTGCCTGGGAATTAATTGAATGGGCCACTCCACGTGCAAGAATATTAAAACATGCTCTATGTGTCGAGCATGTGTCAATTTACTGTTGGGGTGGGGGGGATGGGTGGAGCAATGGAGTAGCAGGATTGAGAAGGAGGAAGAAGATATGATATGCTGGTTTGTAATAGATTTAAAGTGAAGCATGGGGAATAGTTTATAGTGAGTTTGAGGGTTACTGGTGGGAGATTATCGTCCCACATGCATAACGTAACACCATTTATTGGTGCTTTTATTCCTTTAAATACGGTCTTTATAGAGGCTATATAAACAGCACATACAGTACGTTTACACTAAGCTCTGTTGAGCCGTCAAACATATACATTCAGTGACCCGAAAAATAGAAATATGTTCAGCATCTGGACCTCTAAACCCAAGATGTTCCTTCTATATTGTTCTTTCAGGTAGGCTACTGTATGTTAATGTTGATTGACAAAACCTAATTATATGCTGTTTGGCAATATTTTACATGATGCCTTTGAATAAATACATTCTAATTTGTGCGATTTGTTTTTGTTGCATGCTAGTACAGTATGTACCAATACCATGCTTTTATTATAAAGTATATGCAAAGACTAGAACAATGACCAAGTGTACAAATGCCAGTATGCATATTAAACTTGCTTGATGTACATGCAAACTACTGCTGTGTAACTCCTTACACAAAAACGACTACACAAGGAAATAAGTAAAAACACAGTATGTGTACAGTAGTGCTCAAACTAAAAGAAACAAGTTATTGGAAGAGAAATCTTCTGTATATTTTATAGCATTAGTATTTAGTAGGTGTATTTATTGTACTGTATAGGATGAAAAGTAGCCTGAAGACACATCACAGCTGCAACAGTTTCAGAGCCCAGTAATAGACACGAGAAGGACTTCTGACACAAGTCTTCATATTTAAGGGTTGTGTAAGATGTCATATCGCACATGATCAAGATTTGCACCCATAAAACCTTTGGTGGAGCATCACATTTAACAAATCAGTACCCAACAACACCATCCTTACTTTGTGAGGCTAAATGAGCTCTCCTGCTGTTTATTCCCTTGTTAAACAGGCACCTGTGGACCAAAGTGGCTAATGTTGAGTTAAGTTCTCATATGAACTCCAGACAAGGGTTCACATGCAGCAACAGTCCGACACATTTCTCTCATATGTTCTCTCAATTTGCTGAAAATATAAGAGAAGTCAACTCCGGGTGCATCGAACGTTTTTAGCTATCCAAATCTGCTCTTACCCCGGTGTGCTGAATGATGAATCCCATTAAATCATAAATTGGAAGCGTGTGGCCCATTGTTTATTATTAGCATATGTAACGCCCCCTAAACACTGTATAAGGGCAGGTGTTGAACCGTGTGCAAATACTCTGGCACATGCCCAAGATTTAGAGAATGCTTTTCATACATTTAAAGAGATTCAGATGATACTGAGGCGTTTACTCTCTCTGTCCTCCTGTACACCAACAAACACACGGATTGATTTCATCATCACATGCGATAGACGGTGGACAATTATGTTTAATTTGGAGACTAAATTAGGCCAGCTCTCTACTCATTTAATGACTTACTCACCCATGAACTCATTTGCATGACAAAAAAAAAATCATGCTTCTTAAAATCAGTCACGCAGCGTAGACACACCCAAGAACAAACTGGACGTCTTGGCAAAGCTTGAAGTGATTCAACAGTATGGAGAGAATCGATAATGAGGACACAAACCTCAACTAGACTCCGGAGCCATGCTCAATATGCCAGGATTTGTCCAAGTAGATAAATCAGAAATAATTGCCCAGTTCCCCGACATTTCCTGGCCACACTGGATGGAGATGAGGGGCCACGACACAATACAATCAGACATCAGTCACTTCTCAGCCTTCACGGGTCAGTGGCTGAAACAATAGGGAACATAGGGGTAATTGTTTATCATATTCTTTGGACAACGCAAATCAAGATCTCAATTTGGTCAATTGTGAAGCAGAGATAACATGGAGCTCTTCATCTCGCTTATCAGGTTTCCCTTTCTCTGCTAATCCTGGCTCACCTATCAGCTACTTTAAACATGTCAAACTCTTCATGTGTAATAATGACATGTGCAAAAGTTTGGAAAGCGCTGAGCTCTGGGTCCGCATCAATAACGCAATGTCAGTCAATGGTTGCAAACAAGACACTAGTGGCAGCAGACACAAGTGTGCCTGTTAGTACCGGCACACAGCTTTTCAAACTGTCAAAAAAAATCTAAATGTCACAAAAGTTACAGAAAACCAAATCAGAATAAATCACTTTAAGTGACTGTTGTGTGTTTACTTTAGAGAATAAATACAGGAGCGTCCGTGCATGTTCTTTTCTCTTTACAGGGAGCCAAAAATGATATACTTAACAACGGAGAGACTTCAGCTCATCCAAAACGCTGCAGCGAGGCTGCTGACTAGAACCAAGAGGAGAGACCACATCAGTCCAGTGTTAGCTGCTCTACACTGGCTTCCAGTAACTTTTAGAATTGACTTTAAGGTCCTCCTTCTTGTATACAAAGCCCTAAACGGAACCGCACCAAGTTACACTGCCTACTCTCTAATCAACTATGTGCCCCCAAGAACATTACGATCATCCACTACTGGTTTATTAAATGTTCCCAGAAACATCCAAAAGAAAATCGGGGATGCAGCCTTTAGCAACTATGCACCAAAGCTATGGAACACTTTACCTGCAGACATTAGGGAGGCGAGCTCGCTCAGTATCTTCAAGAGTAAACTAAAAACATATCCCATATTCACTTTAGCCTTTTAATGGTGATATTTTATACAATCTTTAACGCTGCTACTTTATGCCACTTTAAACTCATTTAAATGCTTTTATTAAAGCAGTTATTTTATCTCTTAACTATTAGCCTTATCCACTTTTACTATTTTTATTTTATTTGTAATGCTATTTTAAATTCTATTAATACTATTTTTAATGCTATTTTAAATTCTATTTATTATTTTTATTCTGCTATTTAATACAATTTTTAATGCTATTTTAAATTCTATTTACTATTTTTTTCTGCTATTTAATACTATTTTTAATGCTATTTTAAATTCTATTTACTATTTTTATTCTGCTATTAATACTATTTTTAATGCTATTTTAAATTCTGTTTACTATTTTTATTCTGCTATTTAATAATATTTTTAATGCTATTTTAAATTCTGTTTCCTATTTTTATTCTGCTATTAATACTATTTTCAATGCTATTTTAAATTCTTTTAAAGTTTTTGCTGTGAAGCACTTTGGGCTGCAACTCTTGTATGAAAGTTGCTACACAAATAAAGCTTATTATTATTATAATTATTATTAGTACACTATCCATACAGAATAATTAAATAGTTTTCAAGGTCTTTCTTGTAATGTCACGCAGCAGCGTTAGGTCAACAATGGGCTGACCGAGGGGAACTATAATCATAGAGAAGACGGGATGAAAGGAGCTGGACAAATGGTGTATGGAGGGCTGAAATAGAGTGAATCACCTTTTACAGGGTCCTGCCTCAGCGCTCCTGGGTGATTGAACAGATCAGCTGGGTTCAGCCTGACAGAGTAAAAAAGACAGAAAGAGAGAGACAGGACAGGAAGAGAGATTTATCAGTATATAGGGATGTTATCCTCCCACTGTATGTTACCAAAGTAGTAAATCATAGCGTCAACACCTGCAGGGTAAAGGGTTGGGTTTACCCACACTGCCTAGGTGAAGGTAAACCATTTGAGGTTCAATCATGTTCAGAGTAAAGACCAAAAACAAAAGGTTTCTGGGAATTAAACAAAAAGTAACTGTTCAAATATTAGATGTGTTACTGCCTTGACTTGCCTTAGAAACATGCCTTATAATCTTTAAGATCCTTTATAAATAAAAAGCTGAATAATTCATATTTTAAAGCCTAATTCTAGTTGTGTGTCATTTTCTACACATGACCTTTCTCCATTCAAAATGTCAAGGCTTCTTCGAGCTGAAGGTATTGTATCGCTGTCCTGTCCTTCTGTAATTGACATAAAATAAAATGAAGAAGATAGCTCAGTGTAATGACTGACACAATCTGAAAAATGCCGTTAAATGGACTTTAAATGTCCATAAAATATTTTTTTTAAACAAATGACAATTTAACATGTACATAAAAAACTAAAGTTGCAATATCTCTTTATTTGTTGTATCTTAGGAACACAAAAGCACCTCAGAAATTAAAGAACAGGGCTGTGGAGAAAACCCAATTGAAAATAATTGTTAGTTATTTTTGATGTTCATAATGTAATGATGTCAATGGACGTTATTATTATCGTAAAATAATGCTTTCATCTTAAAAAAATCTAATTTGAATATTTTGTTGTTAAATTACAGCAAATATTGAATGTCATAAAGAACAATTATGCCGTATAATTATCTGATCCGTCCACAGAATTGTATTGTGTGTCATCCCCCTCACTACGCTCTCCAAATTTAGTATCTGCCTCTCGACTCGAATTTATTTAATACATTTATTAATAATCGTGTGTGTGTGTGTGTGGGGGGGGGGAGGGGGTGTAAACAGAAGTTATGTTTGTTTCTGGGAACAACAACAGAAGAACTGTGTATTTAGCATGAACAGTGATAACCACCATGACTGAACAAAGGCCCTGTTCAGACCTAATAGCTTGTATCCAGATGTGTATCTAGATTGTGTCCAGATCCATTTCAGATGGCCTGCATCTCAAATGTGTCTCCAGTGAACAATTCTGATGAGATTTTGCTTCCCTGCTCAAATGTGATTTTATCTGTGGGGACACTGAATGCCACAAAACAGAAGAAAAAAAAGAAATTATCAGATAAGCGGACTGCAGTGGCTATTTGGTATTCGAGTAAGATTTTAAAATGTTTTCTGAATTATGCAAATCAACAGTCAACATTTCATCTATATGCACACTGTACTACAAAGTCATGCATCTCTTCAATGCATTACCAGTCATCATGTATATGTTCACATTAATTAAGATATTACTTTATGTTTGCTATTTAGAAGTAATGTCAAGCCTTGTAGGCCCATCGGACACTTTTATTCTTTTATTTGTTCATACCCTGCAGTGAGTAGACATGCTTATCATTATTTTTAAATCATTACTACATTGTTTATTGGATTTGGGTTTGCCATTTCAATAACACCTTTATTAGTATCCCTCCAATCTAAGTAGCTCTGAACTAGTTTACAGCTCAGGTGTGTGTGTATCTGTGTCTGCATCTGGCCGTCACTCGTCACTCAACCTGCTCTCAACTGTATACCTGTTGACGCAGACACACACATTTTGTGACTAACACTTAAATACAGGCCTGTCATGAACAACACTGAAGTCATTCTCATCAGATGTGCACTGAAGTTAACACAAATCTGCCACACTCTACAAGTCCAACCTGTTCTTCGTCTTTGACTGGGGACACACTGAACAGTATGTTCTCACACACTCGTGTGTGTGTGTGTGTGTGTGTGTGTGTGTGTGTGTGTGTGTGTGTGTGTGTGTGTGTGTGTGTGTGAGAGTGAGCACAAGGCTTCTAGTTAATCACTGCATGTGCTTTCTAGCTCTCATTCCAAATACAGTGCAAACTATTTACACATTTCAAAAGCACAAATACAAACAAATGTGTAATTAATTCTCTCCAACCGATCTGCAGAGATGCAACATGTGACTGTTGTTTACTGTGGACCATCTTAACACACAGAGCTGAATGCTAACGTCAGCATGCTAACATGAATCACAATGCTAAGGCTGATGTTTACCATGCTCACCATGAGTTGTTCGTGTTAGCATGCTAACAGTTGCTATTTAGCACTAAATACAAAGTACAGCTGAGGGAATATTTTGCAGGTAAACTAAAATGTTGGCCTGAGGATGGAACTAGAGGAAAAGTCTGAGGATCACCAAAGTAACCAGGATTAATCTTCTGTGCACCATGAATGTCTTCACCAAATTTCACAGCCATCCATCTCATAGAGCCTCGCTGCTAACATGGCTGAACATGAGCGTATTACTCATTAAATTCTACATTTTCAAAAGCAATTATGTAACCATAAATTTGCAATTTGTGAATATTGCTCCAACATTGGCAAAAGCACCAAGTCTTACTTTTGGAAATCCGACAAACAAATGAACTCCTTTTTGTGTTTCACGGCAAATTATCGTTAGAATAAAACCATATTATCATTTCTCATCTAGATACAGGATCCTTTGAAAGATTTCCAGTTTTAAATAATTCAGTCTGGTTTTTTAGATGGATTCATAACAGAGCAACTTAATCTTTGATTGCTAATATGATTTCTGGAATTGAAACGGTAATCTGTTACAGTCGTCATTAATGGGAACGGTTGGGAAATATGTGATACTGAGTAATAGACATAGATGTATGCCATTGTTCCAGCAGCGGTTTTGAACTTTCACATGAGTTGTAGCAGCTGAGATGAACTATTGCTACCTCTGGCGACTCGTTAGTGCTAAGCTAATTACTGGTGCTTTGGTGGGCAGGGGGGGTAAGGATGTGAGGGGAGGAGCTAGGCTAATGAGGGATTAGACAGAGGTTGTTACCCTGTTTCCTTTTGATGGGATTACTGCGCTGAAGGCTATATGCTGGCTGGCTTTTAATGATGGTCGTTCTGGTGTCATTGGAAACAACATCAACTATAAAAAGTGGCCCTGGGCCCGAGAGGAGAGGAGAGGAGAGGAGAGGAGAGGAAAGGAAAGGAGAGGAGAGGAGAGGAGATGTGCAGTGACACTGTGAGGTTTAGTTAATTAACCCCTAATCTGCACCGTGGCTGCTCTCTGCTATCACCTCGCTCTGGGAGACGCACAGAGCATTAAAAGGGATGTTTCACTGAAAACACTGCTCTTACAATACTTACATTTCACACTGCTACATATCCAGGGCTTGGGTAAACTATTGATGTGCTTCCCGCTGACAAAGGGTGAGTAAAAAGGTATACATGTTGTGAGAAATATTGAGATCATTGGGAGTTGTCATGGTAGCTCAGTTCTCATTGATATGCATACCAGTTTATAATTTCAGCTCTGGTGAATCACAACTATCCGACTTCACTCTCCATTACTCCTGCTTCTCAAAGCTGAACTTGAGACTGAATTAATCTACATTTGGAAGAAAAAATATTTACTTTTAGTAGATTATTTGAACCCCTAAAGCAGCTATTGCACCTCATGGTGGAGACCAAAACAGAACAAAATGAGTATTGGACATTCATCAGGTGGCAATAATTATGACTATGCTATGTTGCATGATGTGTAAATCTTCCTTATCGTAAATAAAATGATATTATAGAGTTCTGACGTCATCTCTGGGCGAGTCGCTGTTCCACTAGCTTCTGTAGCTTGAGCCTCATTCAGCATTTCTTTCTGAAATATGAAAGGTCTCCTGTGGTTTATGATCCAGATTCCAAAATAAAAGAATATCTACTACTACACTTGATTATAGAAGTTCATGATTCAAACAAAGTTTAACAATGATGAACGCAGTCTTCATGAAAGTTACCAGCAGAGCAGCGTGGGTACCATAAAACTGTAATTAATTAATATCCCAGGCTTTTATTTGCTTCAACTCAACCAGGATATATTTGGGACATGGGTCTTAATGGGACAGGCCTGTAATTCCTTTTCGCACCAAATGAATTCAAAACTCTTTCATCAAATAGTTTATTAAAACCAGTATGACTACTTATATAAAAATTAGGCTATCATATATATCTTAATTTACGAGTCTTTCATTTGATCTAGCTTCAAGACGTTTTATGGCACTCGAGGATTTACAGCATCGGACACATTAGCACTAGCATGAGCGTTGTTCTTCCTCGGATCCACACGCATACAGTCAAACACACGTGTACACACTGTATACTGGTTGGCTGGGGTTATGTCCGGTTAACCCCTTGTAGGCCACGCTCCTTAGCGCAGATGCCTTCCTTTGGAGGGGCGTACTTATAACATATTCACAGTAACATTTCTTTACATACATTAAGTACATAGAATACTTTTTCAGTAGTAAAACAAATACAATCAGCAGTTAGTTATCACAAATTAGAGTAAACAAATAGATATTAATACATTCAGGAGTTAATTATTTCACAAGGTGTCAACACTTCTTGTCTTGTTTACCATGGATTTGCTTTGGCTCTCTATTTGTAAATGCTGTATTTTAAACTTGCTCCATAGCGCCCCAAAACAACAACAACAACAACAACAACAACAATTAATGCAGCTTTAAAATCTACGTGTCATGAATGGATCTTGTATAAAAGGTAAAAGATTTTGAGAAAAACCATCCAGCTAGCATAAACTCCACAACAGCACGTCCATTATGGAGGTATTCACCCCGTTAGAGCTGGATACACACTACAGGTTTAATCTGAATATGCTCTCAACATACAACAGATGAGTATAAAAGGACGTGTGTGGTCGGATTAATGTGATGCCATAGCAACAAAGCAAGCTAAGGCTCCTCCTGGTCAGGGCCCAAAGGAAAGAGATGAGGAAGCCGTGAAGTCTCTGCGTCACTTAAACTGACTCATCAACATGACGGACATCACTGTCAATATTTGTATCGTAGATGCTGCCTGAAGCTTTGTATGTATAACATCATTTGTCCGTGTCTCTCTCTCTCTCTCTCTCCTCTCTCTCTCTCTCTCTCTCTCTCTCTCTCTCTCTCTCTCTCTCTCTCCTCTCTCTCTCTCTCTCTCTCTCTCTCTCTCTCTGTTGTGTGTATCAGTGACAGACTCGTCCAGGGAGTAAATTTGCCCTCTTTGTTTTGTTTTGTGGGGCTTTAATTTTGCTGCTGTTGGAAAATTACCCATAATTGCAGCCTGCAAATGCTTATCCCTCTCTTTCTCCTCTCCAGCTACTCTCTAGTGTACAAACTACACACACCAAAATAGACACATAAACACACACACACACACACACACACACACACACACATACACATACACACACACATACACACACAGACGGACACCCTCTGTAGATAAAATGGTTGCTGCTGAAGGATAGACCCACATTTTCTCACAGCCACACTTGGACACATTGCCACATTGAAGCGCACACACACACACACACACACACACACACACACACACACACACACACACACACACACACACACACACACGTCCACCCCGAGGTTGATAATGAGACTGGGGAAACATGATTTATGTTTCATAGTGCAATCTAATTGATTTGATTAATCACATTCTTTCTTGACTAATTAAATTACCACAACAGATTACAGAATATTTGGCCACAAACGTGCCCCTCAGTCATGATGTTAGTTTTCAACTCTGAGTTAGATTACATGTTTCTAAAAAGCTGTGATCAATGAATTTTATGGCCAATAAATCATTCAAGATCCTTTCCTGAAGCAGAGTTTGTGCTTTACAAAACAAACACACGCTAAATGCCAGTGTAGTCAATATGTATGATGCAATATGATTTTGAGCAGATGGTCTCGATTGAGAAATTCCACATATGCTCATGATAATATGATAATATGCACCGCTTATTGCATACATACCTCTGATCCTCATTCTAATGCTATACACAGTTTAGATTTTTCCCATATAAAATATTCTCTTTTAAGAGTGTTGACACTGTACATGCTGTCCTTTGGCCCAGATATAGATTAGTCAGCCCGTGTTATCCAAGCTTAGGCTGCACTGTATGGTTTTATTCTTGTGATTTTATCTCTCATTCCCTCACAGGGCAACACAGCGGGAATAAGAGTTGGTAGGTTCAGTTAGTTGGGATTATAAATGTATTTTGATTGGAGTCATTTTTAGGATTAGTTTGGAGTATTTATGTTATGTTGGAAAATAAACTAATACGGTCTCATTAATTTGTGTTAGATTGATGTCCCTTCTTTGTGTGTATGGAGGCTTTCTGTTAAAGTTTTAAAAATAATCTGAGATAATCCTGATAACATCACTATGACATCATGGTTATTTTCTAAAACTTGACAAAACTCCCTCTAGGGCCACTGATGACATTATACGAATAAATGCTTTATTAGCAATGTTGAAGGTTGTCAACTTGATATTCAGACCATTAATAGCTGCAAGCAAGTATTTGCTATGTAAAGATTTGAGCAGAACATTAAATCACAATCCCTCTGTGTGTGTTGTAATTCGAGTTTCTCTGTGCTTTCTTTACGTAGTCGGTCCGTCCGCACGTGCATGTTAGTGCATGCAAATCCTTGTTTGTGTGCCCCACTTGCTAGCTAATGGCTGCATCTCTGCACCGCTCTCATAGTGCAGCTACCGCTACTTATGCTGTCGCCTCAGGCTAGCACTGTTAGCTATGTTGCTGTTGTTTGAGCTGTTAGCACTGTTAGCTCTGTTAGCACTGTTAGTGCTGTTAGCTCTGTTAGCTCTGTTAGCACTGTTAGCACTGTTAGCTATGTTGCTGTTGTTTGAGCTGTTAGCACTGTTAGCTCTGTTAGCACTGTTAGCACTGTTAGCTATGTTGCTGTTGTTTGAGCTGTTAGCACTGTTAGCTCTGTTAGCACTGTTAGTGCTGTTAGCTCTGTTGCTGTTGTTTGCGCTGTTAGCTCTGTTAGCTATGTTAGCACTGTTAGCTCTGTTGCTGTTGTTTGCGCTGTTAGCACTGTTAGCACTGTTAGCTGCTAGCCATGTTGAGAGCCGTGTGGAGGCAATCCCTCTGCTCTAAATTTTGAATGAAGAACCTTTAACACTAGTCATTCTCAGACGAATATCCATGTGAAGGAAATTAGAGATAGGCTATATCTTTGCTAACTATGAAAAAAAGAAACTAAAAAGATGTTGTGTTGGATTTACTGTAAACCCACAGCTCTGTAAGTGCATTACATGTAGGCCTACTGTTTTTCATACGGCACCACAATGCTATTTTCCTCAATAAAACTGTCTTTTTTATGGTTGCTGGAAGTCATATATTGGCTATAGATGCTGTTATGAAATGTCTTTTTGACGTGTTTAGACACGGGCTGCTGAGGGTTGGTGACTAAGATGGCCGTAGCACAGAAAATGGAAAATAAATTATGTGCATGAGGAAAAAAAAAAGAAAAGACAGAAAAGAAAGAAAAGGGAAATTCAAGAAGCGCGGGACTTGTGAAGTTTAGAGGTACAGCAGGACCTTATAAAGTGGGCGAAAGAGTGTGAAGATTGAACACATAAAAAGAGAGCGGGGGATAGGGAAGATTGGAAAAGAGAATGAAGCAAAATAGAGGACAGATTGGTTTGCAGAAAGTGGAGAGCAGGGAGATGAGACGGAGAGGGTGGAGGAAGGATAGCGAGAGGACAGGAAAGTGCAGAAAAGAGAAAAAGAGAGACAGAAAGGGAAAGAGAAAGAAAAAGAGGGAGAGAGTAAAGAGGTCATGGAGTGGTTATGAAACCAACTCTGACCTAATCTGGCGTGTTTATGACTGTGTTTTCCTTTTTTTCCAGGCACTGAGATGCAGGCTGGAATTAGACTGGGCGGTGGCTTAGGATGAGCTCAAAGAGAGGAGAGAGGCAGAGAGATGGGAGCATATAGTACTGTCCATTTTACTTATGCCACATTTCCTCTGTATGGTTCCAATTCGACTTGTCTCTATTTACTTTTGGTACCAGGTCCTTTTTTCAGTTTTTGCTTTCCACTGCAGTTAGTATCAGTGTCGGCGGGATTCTCCGCCGCCATTGCTGCGCATCTTCAACACAAAAACTTGCTGAATCCTTTTGATCGGCAACACCACATGAATGTCTGCATTTCATTAATTGTACAGCAGAGTGTACGTAATATGTAGTTTTGCGGGCTGTCATTAAAACAGCTTTGACAGTGGCTTGGCTAATTAAAAATAGTGGGTTTTCGTTTCATGCTAGTGACGATTCTCTAGGACCGATGTCTGCAGTGTTTTAGCTCCACCTTCTAGTATCTAATACTTTTTCAGATGCTCCCAGCAGCACCTGAGTCCTGAATCACTGAAGTCCTGCAATCATTAACCAGTGAAATCAGAACAAACAATAGAAAGGTGGTTCAAGTTCAAGCTTCAGGTTTTATTTGTCAAATGTAGGTTAACACAGGGTTCAGCTAATACTGGTCCATCTTCATTGCAATGTAAGTCCTTTGCTTTTCTCCAAATCAGCTCTTCAAGACCAGAACAATCTGTCTCTTCCTGACTTCCTATCTCACCAGTACCTGAAACCACACAGCCAAACTAGCGCAGCATTTACTTTATATTTTTAAATATAGGGCAGTTTTCAATCTGAAAGCCCACTAAGTATAGAGGCTGTCATATGTTACACAGCTTGTAAAGCCCTCTGAGGCAAATGTGTGATTTTATGCTAAATAAATAACTAAACTTGACTTTATTCTGAATTAATACACAGGCCTAATAGATTTGTGATAATGTGGCCCTGTGGTCTGTTTCACTCTCCTGTCATTTCTCTCGCCTTCTTACTATGTCTTTTTCTGTCTTTTCTTTGTTTGCTCGCATCTAATACTGCAGCCATGCTTCACACTGAATTATAGATTCCAGTTGACCTGCTGCCACCCCACTTGGGTAGTGAGAAGTGCTGCTTTTCTGCTGCATTGTTGTTGCATATGGATTGCACAAGAGTCAGTGATCTTCTTCTCATCGTAACTCAACCACAGACAATGCGACACTAATACTCATTCAATACATTAATCTTTGAATCCGATTTAAACACGTGTGAGTATGAACAACAAATTCTCAAAGCTACTAGAATGTGAATTGTTTGTAATTATTGAGTACACTAAATACAGTACGTATGTTTCTTTTGTGTGCTTGGTATACAGACATGAGGAACAGACTCAGACATCTAGAGAAGGTTGCAGAGATGAGCAGAGATCAGCAGAGATCAGCAAAGATAGGAAACCCAAGATGGCAACACCAAAAAAAACTTCTTCTTTGAATCCTCTAAAACTAGTTCAACCTACAGGAAGTCACGTCACCATTGCTATGTTGAAATGGTATTCATTATGACATACTTCAGCCACGGAAGTCATGTCTTTGGCTTGGTTTGTCTGTTTGTTTGGCTGTCAGCAGGATTACGCAATATATCCCGGCCCGATTTATATGAAACTTGGTGGATTTAACTTGGTGGAAGGGAGTAATGGCCGAAACACTGGGGAAGATACAGGAATTATGTTTCACTTTTGTCAATAGGGCATTTGTGCTGCATTCATGTGGTCTTGGAATTCTCGTAAAAATGAGTTCCCGACTGGGAAAATTGATGTAAACGCCCCCTGTCAGAACAAAAACTCTGAAACACATATGTTGTTAAAATACAACACATCTTTTTTTTTTTTTTGCATCCATGTTGTTTCCAAATGACGACTTAAAGCAAATGAACTTCCCTCGAGAAATGGGGCCATCTGATGAGAGAATGCACCATATGTCTTTGCAGAGGTCTGCGCTCTCCGAGTGCCATTCTAGTTTATTGTTGGTTTTGGAATTTGATCATTTAAAAAAAAAAAAAGGTATACCCTTCAAACTGTAATAAAGTTCAACGTTTCTTAAAATTCTAAACAAAGTAAAAAAATATAATTATAATAATAATTGCTGAGTAGTATAAAGTAAAAAGATGTCCTGTATATGAAGCCGTTTCTTATTGTTCAAGAACAGTTCTAGGTGTTGTATTTCCTTTCACAACATTTCCTGAAGATATAACTTTCCTTTATATGTATTGGCAGATGTGTAATGAATAAATGCAAAGGACGGTCTTGACTTTGTGATTCTGTCTGATGGTCAATGCAAATAACCCAGCATGTTTTCCAAGATTCAATTAGTTTGTTTCCGCAAAAATGTAGCTGATGTCGTCATAGCTGTTGCAGTTTTCGATGATTTAAACCAGTGACATGTCTGGATAATCAGCCTGTCAAAATAGCACGGCGTCTTGTCACAGCTGGCTGACTCACAGGTGATGAACCAGGACAGACTGCAATACATACATTGCAGTCTGTCCTGTTCTGTCCATACATACATACACATATATATATATATATATATATATATATATATATATATATATATATATATATATATATATATATATATATATATATATATATATATATATATATATATATATATATATATATAGGTAATGACATAATATTTTGATTAAGCTGTATAACAGAATATAATAGGTGCAACTGAAACATGCTAGGCATTTCTGCCATGACTGCAAAGTCATCATAACATCGTTGGTAACTGGGTTATCGTAACAGTGACATATTTTGGAGAAGCACCAAATGTTCCCTGTTCATGTGTCATCACAACCTCTCATCACTTTCTGATTATATCAGCTGAGGGAACATGCCAAGCCGGTGTAATATAAACCCTGCGTTGTGCCTTGTTCGGGAGCCGCAATTCATTAATGAACTTGATAGTGGGAGTCTGTGTGTGTGTGTGTGTGTGTGTGTGTGTGCGTGTGTGTGTGTATGACAGAAAGAGAGACAGAGAGTTTCATGTTTGTGTGGAAGTGTGTGTGTGTGTGTGTGTGTGTGTGTGTGTGTGTGTGTGTGTGTGTGTGTGTGTGTGTG
This sequence comes from Cottoperca gobio, assembly GCF_900634415.1. Lineage (NCBI taxonomy): Eukaryota > Metazoa > Chordata > Actinopteri > Perciformes > Bovichtidae > Cottoperca > Cottoperca gobio. Next base: position 24,132,087 of record NC_041358.1, read on the forward strand.
TGTGTGTAGCAGTTTCTGGGAACCAGCAGAGAGGCTCACCAAGTGTGCAGACTGTCTGGGGAAAGGCATAAACATTGGTGTTTTAATGCTTTCCTCTGTCCTCTTCTGCCCGCATCGGACTGCAAAACAGCTCTCCTCACATGCTCGTGTGTCTGCTTCACTTTCTAGTGAACAAAGCCAAAACAGAAAACTCTTCTCCAGCTGTCTTTCTTCGAGTACAACAGACCAACATACTGCCTGTGAAGCCTGCACCCTGATGGAAAATTCAGATCTGTAATTCTTTTCATTTTTCCCCCAATTATAATATTAACCTTCCCTGGGCTAACATTTAGCCAGCTACCTTCAGTGCAGTTTGATTAAATGAGTTTCATACGACGTGCATACAATTCACAACAGGCTGACTTGAATTCATGTGTATTATCATGTGCTGTTTCCTGCAGGGAAAAGGCCAACTAACTACCTTCAGGTTTCTGTCTTCTCCCTTACAGGGCCTCTTCAACCCCCACCCTCGATTCTTACACACAGACGCACTAAATCTCTCTCTTCCTCTCTCTCTACCTCTCTCTCTCTCTCTCTCTCTCTCTCTCTCACACACACCCAGACACGCGGATGTGCACACACAAAGATGCACACATTACTGTGCACACAATCGGTATGACACAGGAGAACACAGATGCTTCCACACACACGCGCACACACACACACACACACACACAGACACAAATACACAAAACACACACACATTCACATTCCTACCCGCTCGGCTGGGACGGTATGTGAACAAACCACAGGCAGGGAGAGGTAGAGGAGGCCAGGCCTCCACTCTTACTGATTACTGCAGAGGAGAAGAGGAGAGAGGAGGCTGCTGCCAGCTCCTCTCACAATGACCTGCACACACATATACACACACGTGCACATACACACGCGTACAAAGAGAAACAATAAATCTCTCTACTGGCTGCTACACTACATATGTACAAATGCAGACAACAGTACATGCACGTTAGCAGACATTTAAACAAAATCAAATGCTCACTCACAGAGATACAATCAGTAGTACTGTTCACACACCCAGACACCATTTCAGACACACACACAAACACAGACACAAGCTCACACACAGGTTTATGCACCTCTCTGTCTTAAAACACACAGTGCGACATACATTAATGCTTTTACAGCCCCCACTCTCAGACAAACATTTACACTGGCTCCCCTTCTTCTACACCTCTCCACCCTCTTAAACTCCTGTTCCAACACCCCTGTGTTTATGGAGCCACGCTCACACACTCCCATGTGTAACACTCCCTTCATACTGTACAAGCCCTGTCACACACCGCCACAAAACAGTTTACACCCTCACAGTACAGGTTGTACTGTATGTTGCCATGCCAACAAATGCTGAACGCACACAATTAGTATAGCCTCAGATCTACATTTGTGTGTGTGTGTGTGTGTGTGTGTGTGTGTGTGTCTGTGTCTGTGTGTGCGTGTGTGCGTGTGTGTGTGTCTGTGTGTGCGTGTGTGTGTGTGTGTGTGTGTGTGTGGTGCTAAAACATAATGAAAATAACAGAATAAAGAAATGTATCACATTATATTTGAGATAAACAAAATGTAACTGTGGTATTAAATGAAAAATGGCTGTTTGAGGCCAAGAACTGAAATAAAAAGAATGCTGTTCATTGCCACGCTGCTACTGTGGCTGTATATCACTGTTACCTTAGCACACAAACACACACAGACACACACCACATTTGATAAATGATGTGTGTGAAGATTAATGTGCTTCATAGATCAGGTTGTGTCAAAACATTGGTTCAGTGATCACCAACTGGTTTCTGTTCGGTGTACTGGCAGAGTTACAGGTGTTAAAGTGTGCGCACACACACACACACACACACACACACACACACACACACACACACACACACACACATTTGTACTTTTATACTGGTGAGCCCCCTTAATGACATTATGCATTATGCATTAGCTAGCCCTAACCCTCACACTAACCTTAACCTAAATCTAACTATAATCTCATAATAAAACCAAGTCTCAACCTGCAGAAAGCCCTTTGAAGAACTTTACAGCGGCCAAAAGGCTTCACTTTCCCAAAACGTCTCACTCTCATGCAGAGTCTAAAATTCAAATTGGTCCCAATAGAGATTTAAGCACCATAGCACACGCACACACACAGACATACACATTGAGAAATCTTGTATTTCTCCTGTTGCTGGCCAAGTTCTTTGATGTAAAAATGGACTGTAAAATGTCCTCTCAGGCATTCATGTGTCCCAATAAAACATCTGCTCCAGACAGGTTCTCCCTCCATCCAGCGGCCTGATCGGCACCAAAAAACAGAGCTCCTTCTTTTTGGGGGCTTTATGTCTCCCTGGGTTCTCCATGTCTATGTTGGCGCTCCTTTGTAGCGGTACAAGCTGTTTGCCAAAATCAAAGCCAGCTTCCCCTTCCTACAGGCACCAGGATCTGCCTGTTGATGCTCTGTTTCACGCTCTCTCTCTAAATCGTCTTTTATTTCTTTTCATTTCCCATTCAGTGTGTTGCCAAATTAATTCTAATTGTCTGTTAAAATAACTCTTTGAACACAAGACTTCACCTACAGTCATGAATACATATGAGATATGCAGAAATGGAAGATTGAGGGGGGGGGGGGGGTAAATGCTAAATGAAAGAGTTAAATGTCCAGTGTTGTCTGCAGCTCTGCGTGTTTTGTGTTGACGGGTGGAGGTGGGCTGGAGCTTGGCATCGTTCAGGGTAATGTGGCTCTGAAAAAAAAAAGAAAAACTATCTGCTCCTTGCTTTCCTATCGCTCATGCATGCCGCCATTTGCATGTATATTGCAGACGTAGAAATGCATATGGTTGAGAGGTTTCTAAACTCCCAAACCACCGTCTCTCTCCATTCTTTTTCTTTCTCTCTCTTTCACTCGGCTCCACATCACCTCATCCCAACCATCTCAAAATCTCTGCAGAATCTCTCCACCGCCATTTTGTCTGATATCTTTTTCTCCCCTTTTGTCTGAAATATATTAACACACTGCTTTCCTTTTTCGGTCTTGCTTAATTTCTCTTTCTTTTGCTCTTCCCAATGCAGCCTTTATTTTGAGACCCTGTTCTTTTTTTATTAGCCTTCTAGAAAGCGTGACATTTATATGAACTGCTCCGAGTTTCTCTTCCACATCGTCTCAGTGAGTCTGCAGACCCCTCATCGCCATGGCTCCACACAGGGTCAGCTCTTGCCCTCTGTCGCCATTCATAATTCTCATCCAGCAATGAAACTCCATATCTTCATATCAACGATCCCTGCCTTTTAATAACACGGGAAATTGCTGGTCTAGGTAGCTGCTTGCAATGAATTTTCTGGATCTACATCAGCTGGATTCATTAAATCTGAAGGAATATAGGGAAGGAAAATATCTCGTTAACTATTGTTTTATGAATAAATGTAATTTTTCATTTACGAGTGACAGTGGTGTAAATTTCTCCTGGTACGTGTTTCTGCAGCAGAAATGCCTTCATATGATTTCTCGACTCTCGCACACTCTTACATGTGCAACACAGTAATGATGAGTGTACTGGAGCCTCTAATGACCACAGAACATTTCCCCTCCCAGTAAGTCTTTTCATTCGCAACCTGGAAACCAAACCTGTGTGTGTGTGTGTGTGTGTGTGTTGTGCACATGCGCACATGCTCGCAAAAGCAGGCGCAGCTCCTGACTGATCTGTTTAAAGACACACCAGCCACTCTGATTACCGTCTCCAAAGCCAGCCATAAATAATGAGATTTAGCTCAATTAGGATCCTCTTGAGGTGTAAAACAAGTGGAGAGGCTACAGTTAGCCTCCAGTAATCCACACAGCTCTTGCTCGGCCTGCTAGTGGATTACAACCCCCGGGTCACTGTTTATCCTTTGCGTAAACTAACTGCTGTGTGCAGCGCTCGGGCTGCAGAGCGGAGCCGAGCAGAGCAGACACCTCCTGGCCCGATAGCATCTGATCTCTCAGCTACTTGACGAACAACAGGACACTCCGGCTTCCACCTTCCCCCCAGCAGCAGTACCATCCCCACCAATGCTCCATCCATCTTCCAGCTCTTACTCTGGATCTCTATCTCCACTGCTCAGACATGGGGACTGGAAGGGCAATTCAATTCAGTCATATCTGCTGAGAAATGGTGATTCTGCCGAAGCTTTATATGGTGGGTGATGGGCCACAGGCCACGCGCGCGTAACACCACGCAGGAAGGCGCACACATGAAAGAATACTTTTAATATACGAGTCTTCTGTGTACAGAGCATTTACACACTGATTTAACAATATTACAATAATATTCAAGTACACTTTTGAGGATTTGTGATGATCTGATATTACCAATTTAACTGCAGCTCCTCAAAAGGCCACTTTTAGACTCAATGCCCAAAGCACCACATGTTAAAATGCCCAACTTCATAGCAGAAATAAACGTGTTTATGACCTGGTACAAAAAAAACGGGTTTAGTCTCCAATGCTAAATTCCTGTTCATGACGACTGTGAGGGGAACCATTGTTATAGGCAAACTTACCCATTTGAATTATAGTAAGGCTTAAAGTTATGCATCATTAAGGACATGTCTGCTGTGAGTGGCAAAGTGATTGTCGTCACAGGTCGCTTGCCGCTAGCCAAGCCCACCTCAGCTCTACTGATGACACACCTTATAGAGTCCACGTGCAGATCCTGAGTCCTGGTGTGAATGCTGCTAAATAAGCATCTCTTTTTGGGTACAAGCATGAAAATGACGGTTACTGTTCTTCAACACTTTGGATTCTGGTCTCTTACGAAATGTAAATCTTCGTATCTTAACAGTCCGTGTACTTCCAAACAACATATAGTTTGTCAAGGCTACACAACATATTTTAAATAACTGTGACCACGCCGACTGTGAGATACTTAATGGTAACTGTCCAGGATGACCTGCTCTATTGTCTGCAGTTCATGGAGTCTCCATGAAGTTGAACATTAATCATAATGTCCAAATCAATGTTATAATCAGCTTCTGTATTTACAATCTTTTCACAGAGTATTGCAGTTTGAGATTGCAACTTGAAATCAGTGCGGTTTTGTTCATTGGCAAAAAGATGAGCACATTTAACAAGACAACTAAGTGCACAAGGATCAGCAACACTACTCCACATATTCAGACAGGGAAGGTAATGCAATAGTATCGGATTACTTATGAGCATGCCACAGTGATGATGAAGCTGCACAGACAGTGTTAACATTTTTAAGATGACACACGTTGAATCTTCATGACGCTCCACAGATCGCTTGCCAATCAGACCGGCGTGCATCTCACTCTGAATGATCGACAGCTGCAAGGTTTTGTGGGTAAAAAAAAAAAAAGGCTGCAAAGTTCACTTCAGAGGTTTTGAGCACACCTCAACTAACATGTGACAGAAACTGTAGTTTTGCAAGAGGAGAATGGAATGTCTCCCAGAGAGGTGTGGTCTGTCTGTCTGTGGGTCTTCTGGGCTTCCATTTTACGGCGTGTTGGTGAGGCCGACACAGATATGGTTTCACTCCCCTTGGCAGAGCCAGGCCCCGCTGCTGACAGCAGGTTTTATTTTATGTGGACGTCCCGTGTTGGGTTTCAGAGTTGGCTTCAACATATGATCTCCATTATGACCAGAGATGCTGGTGGATGACTGGTGACTATGGGCAGAAAGGAGGGGTGGGAGGGCGGGCAGGGAGGGCGGGGGGGGCGTCGGATGGAAGAAGAGATGGAGGAAGGCCAACAGACGGAGAGTGGCGTGGAGGAGGGAGACAAATGTAGAGGTACAGAGACAAATGGATCAGGTGGATGAGACGAGAAGAGATGATGAAATGGAAGAATTCATTAAATAACTGAATGAATTTAAAAACAGTTTACAATAAAAGTCTGTGTCACATATTTCTTTATTACATGTGTGTTGTCCCTTACAACAAGACTGTATGCAGACCTGCAGTACTGATTTTAATTTCACAAACTATGGTCAGTGGGTTTGTTTGATTTCAGGATCTTACATTCATCACACACACACACACACACACACACACACACACAGATGTTGATGACACTATGGAAATGTATATTTTCTGTTAGATATGCAGATGGACCACATGGGCATCATATACCATCTGTTCAGTTATTAGATAAAAGTCATATCTATTAATGGTGTTGTGTTATTGTCATGTTGTGTATGTTGTCTTTGAAGAATACGTCGTCTATGAGAAACTCTATTTCATTTTATTCGATTTTTCCCTATTTAATAAAGTAATTTAATCCATAAATGTGGAGATAAGTAAACATAGTGTCCATTACAGTAACAGTTACATATGAGATCTTAGCATAATGAAAAAAAAGGTTGTGTTTTCAGTGTAGAGATTACAAATGACTTCTGTTTCACTGTCAATACTCAGCACACAGTCTCTACAGCATAAGTCTTCATATTTGATAAAGCACGACCAGCAGGGCCGGAGTGGGACTCATTTCAGCCCGGGAGTTAAATGCTTCAGACCAGACCACTTTACTTCACAACCTAATATACTAGAGATTTATAATTATAGCACTATAGTGCACTATTCTCTAACCTTGTTATTCAGTGTATTTTTCTACAACATCATCTTTTCTAATTCGGTGTAAATAAGCGTAGCTTTACAACAAATATGAGAACATTGTAAAAGTGCACACATATTATTAAAATTATTTCTTTAGGCAATAGCTCACTTCAGGCCGTGATATGTTGTGATTATATCACAGCTAAGGGGCGTTGCTCAGCCCGACGCGACGCTAGTTGTGATATAATCACAACATACCATAGCCTGAAGTGAGCTTTTGCTTTTATAAAACGGCCATCAAGTGAAAGTTATAGACACATTCCAATTTTTCCAGAACAACAAGTCGGAAACCAAGTTCTAGCCAGGTTAGCTTCGTTAGCCAGAGTTAGCAATGCCAGTTGATAACTGGTACGAACACTGTAGCAACATGTCCACTGAGAGACGTTGGACTGATTTAATGAAACATTAAGAAGACAGAAGTGCTATTAAACAGTATACTACTACAGCTTTCACACTGTTGATACGAGAAACTGCCATCTCCGGTTTTTAAGGACGGGGTTGGTGAGGTTCTCCTGACTTTCCGAATCAGAAATCCGACGTAAGGCGACGTTCCAGTTGACATTTTCGACTGGGACTTCGGATGTTTTGACTTCCCATTACAAATGGAACGCACCATTAGTCTCATGTCATCACGTGTCGGCATTCAGGGATCACACAGCACATGAGTCTTGGTGTGTCCCAGCGATGCTACGATGAAGTTAGTCTACTGCTAAATGCTGTCGTGTGAAGTTAATGTTGGATAAAAGTCAAAAACTTACTTGCAGCAGATGTTTTTCTTTATAGAAACTAATGCAACAGCCTACATGATCTGTATTTAAAACGATTGTCTTGACCAACACCGTTACTGTAGTTCCACTGCACTGAAAATGAGGAAGATGTAATAGATTACATAACATACAGAAATTAAATGAAAATAACTACTCAGGATACAAATTGCCTGTCTCATACAGCATCTACTATGCTTCATGAAAGTTAATTATATGTTGGCCCAATACCTGCTTGTTACTTAGCTAATGACCTACTTAACTAGTGCAGCCCTTTAAATATCTAACTAATAGATTCAAGGTGTTAGATGGCATTTGTTTAAAGCCAGAAGAATTAATTACACAGAAAATCTCACATAGCACCTGCTGTGAAAGGTCAAAAAGATAAGTGACTCAACTATGGCAAACAGAGATTTTGTTCAACAAATGTATTAATTCTTTCTAATGAAGTCTAATAAGTTAGCATACAGAAAAACTATGTATTCAGGCAAGAAAGGGTAGCATTTTAGAATGAATAGACAATGCATTTCCTGCAGAAAATGCATGCGAATGCATCAAAATACACAAATCTTAAAGCGTTTAGATTTTAGGAATATACAAAGATCACTGTCATGCACTCCCTCACAGATGTAAAATTATTGCCAAACTCCAACTCCAAAGTGATAAGATATGTTCTGCATGACCTTCAGGGGCCTAAAATTTCATTCACCACTTCAAGCACCAAAAATTAATTACACATCATTATGTGTGCCACCACATAGGATAGCGTTGCAAATGTAATTCTTCAATAATGGGGAGTAAGTTGCTTATGGTATATAGCCTCCCATCTTCTCTTGCGTTGATAATAACTTGGTCTAACTATGTGTTTAATAATTTGATGGAGGAGGAGGGGTAAAATCATATTTATTGGATTTAACTGTTTTGGGGGCTCTCTCTCCGTCAAATTGAGCCTGCACACCATTCTATAATTCCTTCTTATCGGCCAGAGGCTTTAGTTATTTACTTTAAAATGGACTAATTTCTTATTCCAGCGGAGGGGGGACCGGCCGCTGACTTGAACAGCTGCTTCATGACCCAAAAAACTGTCAGTCTTTCCCTGGAATAAATTGTGGAATGTTCCATTTCGCGGCGCGGGGGTGGTAGAATCTGGAAGATACCACAAATCCTTCACAAAACGAGCTGTCTTTCTATTGTTACGAAATAAACACAATTAGATTAATATATCCACATACATTAATTCAACTTGTGTGACATTTAGTGAGGTTTTGAGCCATATTGGACACGCTGCTTTGGACCGCTCACCCCCGCCTCTGAGAGCAGAGATTCGTGTAGGCTCATAGTAGAATCAATTCACAGAGAGGGCAGCTTGAAACCGGCCACTCATGCCTGTGCGCCTAGTTTGGAGAGTGGCGTGTCGGGCAGCTTGGAGTTTAATAGTCCGGGTAGCATCCGTGCTGTATGTACATGTCTGTCTACCCATGTGTACGTGCATGGCTGTAAAGGCTGTAAAAAAGACCGAGAGACAAAAAAATGTGCTCCGAATTTTGATTTGACATGTTAAAGCTCTGATTGAATCTGTTTTAGACGCAGCGGAGGTTTATGACAGATGTCGTGGTGAAATAATGTTAGTGCTCCAACCAAGTCCGCTCTGGTGGATGTGTCCCTCTATCTGTGTGTGTGTGTGTGTGTGTGTGTGTGTGTGTGTGGGTGAGAGAGAGATAATTTTAAGCTGGCACACAGAGGGAGATGGAGTGTGCGTGTGTGTGTGTGTGTGTCTCCCTCCCAAAAAACCTCACCAAACTTTTCACAGTGGCAACTGACACAGAATCACATTCATTTTGACACTTGTCACACACAGTTGGCATGACTCAGATGGCTGCAAAGTTGACAGGTTTCATGCACAGCTACCTCTGTTATTTGTCCATGTGCACAAAGAAACACAAGTAAAGAAATAACCAAAGAAAAAACAGCAATACTAGCATTCAAGATTTCAATTTCAAGATTTGTCAAACAGTTAACAACCCATAACACCAACATAGATACATGTCAGTGTTAAATCTATGGCATCTTTATTATTAATAGTTTTAAATGGCAATTTACACAATCCAATCAAGACCATTACGCTTGTTTCTTTCTTTAACTTATCGTCTCCAGGTCACTTTCGTGCACAGGGTATACAGAGAAAATATGCATTACATTTTCTCTGTAATCTCAGAGATGAATAATTTACAAATATACACTACAATAGACCAATCAATCCCCCTGATGAACTCTCCCTCTCCTGCCTTTAACTGTCTCTGACTGTCGCTCCTCTCTCATTATTCTGTTCATTTCCACAGCAAGTCCCACACACACACACACACACACACACACACACGCTGCTCTGCGTGTATCTGTGTGTGTGTGTGTGTGTGTGTGTGTGTGTGTGTGTGTGTGTGTGTGTGTGTGTGTGTGTGTGTGTGTGTCAGTGGTGGTGGCTTGTTTAATGCACTGCAGGTTGGCTCCTGCAGCAGGTCTGGCCAGATAAGAGCAGCACGCAGCTTTCTGCTGGGAGGGGAGAGAGAGAGAGAGAGAGAGAGAGAGAGAGAGAGAGAGAGAGAGAGAGAGAGAGAGAGAGAGAGAGAGAGAGAGAGAGAGAAAGAAAGAGGGGAACATTGCTTCTTCACTCACATAAACCATTAAATTGTAATAATGGGGCCACCAGCGCTCAAACCTGGATCCGTAGTGCCCCCTGTGGGTGATTAGCGGAGTGATAGCCCAAGTGACAGGGGTCCTTGTTGCTGCTTGTGCTGTGTTTGTGCACCCCGCTGCTGAATGAGGCACTCAATTTACAATTATTTGGGGTTGATTAGATTAAGGATGCAACAACTATTTTCTTTTGCAATGTAGCGTGTGCATGAAGATGAGCAGGGAGGAAGTGAGGGGAAGGAGAGACCATGAGGAGAGAGAGGGAGGAAGAAAGAGAATAACTTGGAGCCAGAGACACAGCTACGACATTGTGGATATATCCTTTTTTTTTTTGCATCTGCATATTAAACCAGATCTTCACCAGAATTGTATTCCGGAAAGTGTTGAAAGGGAAAAAGAAAAATCTGTCCAGCATTTCTAATGGGATGGGGGGGGGGGTTGTGCTCATTAGCTCAGTATTGACATATAACATGTTTGGAGCCACTGTATTATGGCAGGAAGAACAAAACACCATCCTTGTGCAAAGGATTCCTTCCAGCCAGTACCAACGGCTGAAATGGATTAAACCCAGATTTGCTTGATGGTGGTCCACACACACACACACACTGCGTTTAAAGTATGAGTGAGGTGTGTGTTGCCCCAAGCCTGAGGCTGCAAGGACCATAAAATCTCAGTTTTTTTTCCCTGCATC
>NC_041358.1:24450382-24562882 GCF_900634415.1 Cottoperca gobio
CTGCCCTTTCACACATTGTATTAACAAAAAGTATCTTACGTATTCTGAAATGTGTCCTTGTAAATGTTTTGTTCAACCAGCTCTGTTTTGTGTCGAAGGGAACAGAACGCTTTTTTTTAGGCCTTTTGTTATTTGCAGTGTGTCAATGGTGAAACTTAAAATATTAGTTCTACATTTGAGCAAATATGCTTAAACACTTTCTTCCTGAGAATTATATTAAAATATCTATTCCACTGTCATCTGTTAAATGCATTATGAAGCTACATCCAGCAGCCAGTTAGCTTAGCCTAGCATAAAAACGGGCTAAACCGCATAAATTCTGCCTTCCAGCTCCACTAAAGCTCACACATTAACATTGTATATCTTGTTTGTTGTGGGAGGAGTTACCTGCCAGACTTATTTGTTGTAACTTCCTGTACTCTCCGCTGGTTCCCTGGCAACCTCACAGTTACGACAAGACTCCAGGAAGTAACTGCTCCTGGCCAAGAAACCGTCCTCGTAAAAACCACAATGTGTTGATTTGAAGGGTTTTGTTCACATTGGAACAAACGAGATGTACAATTAGTGAGCTTCGGAGGTGCTCAAAGGCAGATCTCTTTTGTCACCTTTGACACAGAGCCAGGATAGCTGTTCCCCCATTTCCAGTCTTTATGCTAAGCTAGGCTAACCGTAGCCTATTGATCACTTTCAATGAGAAAATAACTATCTATAATATGAAACTAGTTTGATCTGGGAATGGTTCACAAAATCAAATAGCACGTGTTTTTTTCTCCTGATGGCGAAGCAGGTTGAGGCATTATTACATCACTACGATGTCGGTCTCACACAACTAATAGTAATGACTCACTCTGCTCTCAGCACATCACAGTTTTTCCCATTACGGCTCATTATTTTGAAAGCTTTTTACACAAAAAAAAGGGTAAAAACTGGATTATAAATATCACGGTGAAAATCACTTTGCAATTGAACCATTCATTGTTTTATATTAACACCGTAAGAATTACTCATAATCAGCATTCTTCTCTTTTTCCTCATACCTTCTTTTACTAGAAACACACATTAAACTGAGTGCTAGTGCCATTGTGCAGAGATGAACGGTACAGTCTGCAGTCTGTTTTCATTTTTCAATGTCCTCCACTTTCACCCAAATGTTCTATTTTTGCCTGCCACCCAACCTCTTCCCCCCACTGACAGTCACTTGTTGCCATTACAATAAATCCACCTCTCCTCCTGATTCACAAGCAAAAAGGGCAAACAGTCTCTGGAATGGAACATATCGCCCTATTGAGTTACCCCTGAGTATTTATGCAAGATAATACATGTCCTTGGGGGAATTTTAGCCGAATAATCACATCAAGGGGGATTCTGTCATGCTGCAGAACCTTTTATTGCCATTAGCAAAGTTCCTGTATTATTTATAACCGTGCTGGAGATTATCGCCTTGTGTGTTTTCTTCTACTGCCTTTATGGAGCCTCCAACCAGTGATGGATGGAGTTGCTTTTAGCCCTCTGTCAGTCTCAGAGTGTGTTTTCTTTTCATTTTTACTGCAGTGTAGCTGGGTTCCTCCTACATGGATGGTTTGAGTGTGATTTATGGCTTTGGCTCCTGATCCCTGCCCTGCTAATGATGGTTGTAAACTGGTGGGAAGCCAAAGGTCAGGTCTATCTCCACTATTGTGATGTGATTTGTGATGTTTCTCCTAGTCTCGTGAAGCATGTTGAAGCTTGGAAGATGAAAGAAGCGAGGAGAGGTAACATAGTGGGTAGAAAGAAAGAAAAAAGATATGCGTGGTATAGAGAATCAAATATTTATCTCGGCGCTCCTTCTAGGAGAGTCTTCCTCCTGAAACACAGACCTATAATTAACCTGCAGACTCGTGCAGACGTCGTCAGACGATGCTGCAAAATCTTTGTTCTACTCCGTCTAGATTGCGACTACAGCTCCTCTGTCTCCTGGTGTCTCGGCAGCGGTAATTTTGAGGACTATGAAGGTTAATGACAGTGACACAACTCTGGGGAGAGCTCCAGTAATACTCAAAGATATCCATTCATCAACAATAAGCTATTACAGGTATTACATTACTGCTCTGTCATCCAGCGCTCTTTAGCTGGGCTACCTCTCGCCCATTAATGGGAGCACATTCACTGCAGAGAGAAAGAGTCAGAGATTATCTAATTCCAGCACCAACCTTTAAATCCCTTGAAATGATATGTCTATTAGACACATGGTGCTGTGTAAAGAAGATACTGTACTAACTGATGTAACTGGCCTCCCTGTCAGGTAGCAGAGACGTGTTCTCATGTTTGGATTCGGATAAAAGTGTTACAGAAATGTTTTTTGTCCTCCTGCACATGCTGCACATATTTCCCAGTACATAAATCCATGGTGTCTCTCAGTGCATGGGAAAAAACAGTGTTCTGTGCATAAAGGTCACTCTTCATTTTTCATTTACCGTGCACTCCCCCTCTTTTCTCTCTCTCTCTCTCTCTCAAACTTTCTCTCTTTCTCTTTCTCTCGCTCTCTCTCTTTAAATATGTGCAACGTCTTCTCGGGCTCCAGGATTTCATGGTGATGGAAATATCTAGTAAACAGACCCCAGGTCACTTAAGTCCTAAGCAAAGAGAAGACATTATAAGTGCATTTGACTCTAGTGGAGGGAATTCCTGCATCGTTTTTACATTAGGCCTGAGAAAGATGGGGGAAGACTGTCATTTGGCTTAAGTGAAGGCACAATGCCCAGAGGAGATGCGTATTTTAGTTGTTTTGTCATGTGTAGAATATATAGCGTATCTGCTTGTGTATATGTCAGGGAGTCATGGAAGAGGTTAACAGAATGGGGTCAGCAAAGCAGATTTAAGTTGTTTTTTAGGAAAGCAAAACAAACAAATTGTATTCATACGGCATAGAACATTTTACTCTAGGGGAGACACAGTTCACAAACAAACTACATGAACTATCAGATGCTGTTTAAAATACAAACAGGGGAAAACAAATGTTTTCAATCTGCTTTTTCACAGTGTTAAAGTTGGAGCATATCTAACACATTCTGGCAAATTATCCCAGCAGCTTGGACCGTAAAAAACAAAACCAGCTTTGTTAACTTTTTCCATCCTTTGGGAAACAGAAGGCCTTTGCTAGATGACGTAGGATGTCTGAAGGGTGTGCATATGGAATTAAGCAAGTCAGGTAGTGACTGTAAAGCGGGTAGGTAGAAGGGGTTTATAGACAAGAAGTCAAATGTAGTAATCAACTCTGAAACTAACTGGTAACCAATGCAGAGATCTGGCAAGTGACCGGTGTGATGTGATCAATGCTATGATCCTGGCAGCAGCACGTTGTAGTCAGCTCACAGTCTTCTCAGGTGGAACATATTGTCTCAAATAACTGTATAATTAATCATGCAGTGTTTCTGCTTTTATTGAGAAGCCTTATAATTTAAATATATTTTTAGGTTTGATCAAATTGGTGATCTTTATTGGTGATGTGGCTGTAGAACAGAAGCCACAATCAACAATAACACCCAGATTTATGAGCTGTGTGGTCCTGAACTTCCAGGAAAAAAGAGGCTAATGAGAACATTTCTCCTGCCACAGGGGCTTAGCACCAAGAACCCGAAATTGTTTTTTGTCTTTGTGGAGTTGCAGGACGTTGCGGTACATCCACGTTGGTTAATGCATTCAACCGGTGACTTAAGAGAGTTGAAGTCCCCAGGGGAATATATAAGAGTGTGTCATCAGCATAATTATGGTTACATGCATTGTGTTTTCCATGTATGTGGCAACATGTACAGGCTGAACGGTAATGGTCCAAGTATTGGCCCCTGAGGGACGCCACCTTTCCTACACATGAAGAGATCGAGAAGAAATATCATCCCTTTAGATAAGTTGAAAACCAGGCAAGTAGAGAGCCAGGAGGTCCTTCCCACTAGTCTACTCTTGGCTCAGTATGGATATAAATCTGGCAATGCAAGTGTACTGTTGGCTCTGCGCTCTTCCTCTCTTCTGTCTTTCTGTCTCTCTCATTCCGGACATTCTTTGGCTTCTCTCTCTTTATGTCCGGTGTGGCTCCCCCTCTCTGTTTGAATGCCTCGCTTGTCTCTTTTTCACCTCTGTTTCTCTTCATCACGCCCTGTAGTGCATTATGTTTTTCATTTTCTTTGTCCTCTCCGCACTCTCCCAACCTTTTTTTTATATAGCTGCTGTTTTCATTTCCATCATTGCCTCGAATCGTGAATCGTGTTCTTTCTCACGTCTTATTTTTTATTCCCTTTCCTCTTCACATCCCTGCTGCGTACAGCATCTTCTGTTATTGCTGGTTGAAGGCGATCCAAGCAGCAGCAGGCTATCACCTGTCATTGATTCTACACACTCCATAAAGCAGCCTCTCCTCTATCTCTAATATGACAATCAAGCCAGTCTCTGGGAAATCTATGGGGTGTCTTTAAGTCTGCATAAAGAAAATGGAACAATCATAAAATCCTCCACCACTTACTTAATACACTTTCTCATGTACCGACACAGTCTCATGAACTCTGAAGGTCATCTCGCTGATGTGGAACAATAAAGGCAGAGCAAAGTGGAGCTCACCCTTAAGCCTACGGCAAAGTAGTACTTCTTTGAACATTAATTCCTGAAGAAGTAAAGTTATTAAGTGTTTTCAGGATCAAGCTCAAAGTCTTTTGGTAGTTTGAGCGTATCTTCCTTACAATAACAAGGGTTATTAGAGCTTGAAATCCTTTGGATTGTTGTTGGCTCCCATCTAGTAGTATCTCTTTTAACAGAGCTTTATTTGAAACTGGATTCAATTAGATTTGGTCTTCTTCTAGTGCTACTATAGCTTCTACTACTACCATGTCACAAGGACAAACAATGTGTTAGAGATTATTGTCACAGCATGCGGACCTTCAACGAATGTCTCTGATAAAACCTTTGTGCCGCTATTAAAAACAACATTGACAGAAAGCTGTTGCCGATTTACACATCCAGCAGACAAAGAACAACATGATCATTTATTTAGACATCTGGTGAATCTAAGTCAAATGTTAAGCTGATAAAGCAGGGGTGTCAAACTCATTATAGTTTAGGGGCCACATACAGCACAATTTGCTCAAGTGGGCCGGGACCAGTAAAATCATAAGCATAATAACATATAAATAACTCCAAATTGTTCCTTTCTTCTTAGTGGAAGAAAGTACATTCTGGTCAAATTTAATGAACTATCTTTTTTACAAAACATGAACAACCTGACATTTCTTAAGAATAAAAAGGTGCAATTCCAACAATATTAAGCCTCAGTTTATCATTTACACAACTTATAGATCACAGTGTATCTATAAAGGCACACAACATTTAGTCACAGGTATCTGGAACTGTATTTTACTTTATGATCAAAACAACTCATTTTTACACTTTGCAAAGTCATCCCGCGGGCCGGATTGGACCCTCTGGCGGCCCGGGTTTGGCCCTCGGGCCACATGTTTGACACCCCTGTGCTAAACGCTTCACTATGTCGGAAACAAAGTTCATGAGAGCGGTGAGAGTGAACCAAAACAATGAAGTTGTGTGTCGAACTGCTAACGATGAGCTGAAAGAGGCTAAGACACACCATAGAGCTGAGGAGCCGGGGGATAATTATCTGTAGGTTCATTATTGATACTGTTCCCTTTCACATACAAGTAGTCATGTGATCCATTATTAATATAAATCTACTGATTAGTGCAGATTTATTACCTGCAAATTCTAAAAAAAAATAAAACATTAATATTTTTGGCGAGCAGAAAAATGTAATTTGCCTTGTAAATTGATGATAAAAGGATTTGAGTGGAAATAGGCCGCGTTTGAATTAATTCTTCCTCCGTGCAGGCTTTTTGAAGCTGGGCGACCAGTGTGAAAAGGGATTATATCAGACTATTGCTTGCTTGATTACTGTGTTACCACTACTGATACCTCCGTATAATAATTGACAGCCACTCTGTTAAATATTTAAATCATAAAAAGCCCCACCACCACGGTGTCCCCATTAATGCTGCTCTATTTCATTACCATTTTCTCTACATCTAGGACACGCATAATCTTGCTTTTTTCTTTCAACCGTCCAATTTTTAGTGCAAGTATCTCATGGCTGTGCAATGAAAACACATCGAGAACGTACACGTCGACAAGACTGGGGCCAAGAGGGAGAGAGAGAGAGAGAGAGAGAGAGAGATAAGCCCAGGCGTAACGAGATGGTGAAAGGGAAGAGGTAGAGAGACATGAGGAGAGGAGAAAACGAGAGCCATGGCAACCGTAATAAGCGGCAAAAGCATTTTAGAGCATATTAGCCTTCATTTGAGTACGAAGTGTTCTATTTGCATGCAAAGTATTCAAACCCCTGCAGCAGAGGGTCACAGCTACCTACGTGTAACCTGCATCCAATTCCACATTGCAGGCATTCCTCACATCTCTGCTTTGCCGTCAAACCGTCCCCGCTTCTCTTTTAAGCCTCTGTTCTTTCGCTTGACTTGACGCTGTATCAGTCCTCATTAAAGGCTTTGCTGAAGACACTAGACATTATTGATTGATTGGCTGGTGATTTGTTATCTAAGTTATCTGAGTTGGCCACGGTGGTGATCATTCTGAGGTGGCTTTAATGGGGAGACATAGCACCGTCCATGCTCAAACTCCCACCCCCACCTTTTTCGCCAGCTAAATGATCCCATAATGACTTTGTTTCGGAAATGACTTGCCTAAACACCCATAATCAAATTGATCTGGTGCTGTGGAAACAGACAAATTAACAAGTCTGTGTAAATCCTGTCGAAGCGAATGGAGCGTGGTGGTGAGTTCAGGACTCCGGTTTCATTTGATAGTAAAGAAAAGGTAGTGAGAGTGGACGGGGGTATTAAAGCTCAGACTGAGGTTTCGCTCGACCAGCTATCGTTTGCAGTTTTCCTCAACTGTCGTCACTTACCATACGTATTGACTTGGCACACAAACTAAACTGTTGGGATGGCGCCTGAAATCAAGCTAAATCCCCTGAATATGTTTGTTGCAGCACTGGAAACAATAGCCCCCCCCCCCCCTCTCCTGGGAAAGAATTGACACAACAATATGCTACTGACAGTGTAGGTTTTAGCGTTTTTTTAAATCCACGAAGCCCACACAGCGTGCCAGCTTCAATATGATTTCAGTGACATCTACTGCAATTTCAATCTCGAACACGTAGTGCTATAGCACCCTGGGGTTGAATATTTTGGATTAGTGTCCGTCCCCCCCGTCCCCCCCCCCCCAAATGTCCAAGTCACAAAATGTATACGTGACTTGCAGTATGCCTCGTTCAATGATAACGCCGTGTTACTGTACAGCTTGAGCCATGCAGCGAGGCTTCTGAATGGACTCGGCTTCATCCATTTGTCATAATTACAGAGATGCTTTGGCTCTGAACCAGTTGCGCACCCACACAGACACACACACACACACTTTTATACTTGTGTATCTACTTATTCTGCTGTCCCATGAAATTGTATAGCCCAGGGTGTCTAATTATACTAATCGAATGCGTACCGCCTGACATTTATTCATACATTATTAATAGTAGAAACAATAGAATCTGTGATTGGATATAGTGACTTCCTGACTTCTCATCTTCTCTCTCTCTCCTCCTCTCGCTTTACCCCATGACCTCCTTTCTTCTCTCGGTGACTCTTTCCCCTTCACCTCCTGTAATTTAGCTTGTGGGTGTTGGGTATTTAACATGCCTCCCACTTTCATTCTGATGTCTGAGCAGGGAATGTGAGAAATGTCCCATAAAGATTATGTGTCCTGATAAGGTTATGTCTGGGACTCCATTAAAGAGCTGGGCTGCACAATGGCTGTTTGTATCCTTCGGGGGGGAGGGGGGGAGAGAGAGAGACTGTTTCCTTGTTACTTCATAGAGAACAGTATTATTCAGTTTTTATTTTCTGTTGAACTTTGTTCTGTATTTAATTCAAGATTAAGATAAACTGGTTAGTTATTTTACCTCATTAACATATTTTACTGTTGTTCCTTGTAATTTGACACTATAGAGCCAAAGGTATGTTAAAGCCCCACAATACATACTTATGTTACAGCAAAGTCCCTTATTTCCAATTCAGAGGAACTATGTACTTTATATTTATAATCAATACAAATCACCCTTACACAATTCAGTACACTTAAGTTGTTTACAGTCACTTCCCTGATTTAATGACTCTTTTCTCCTTGTGCTGCTGTGATACTAGCCTATATTTTATCATTTATCATCATCATCCAGTAATGTGTTCGTTGTGCCAGCTTGTTTTAAATTGTTACATAGTGTTGCTACAACACAATGATATTTCGTGCTTCCAACATTTTCTCTTTAAACATGACGGTGACTCTTAAACTGAACTGAGGTTGACATGAAAAGAGTCTAAGAGAGATAAAGACTGACACTGACAAAGGAAAGGCTGCGTAGTGGATCCTGCACGTTCAGGTGTCGTGTTATGCATCGTTTTACACATTGTGCATCGGTGACCTCAGGAATATGCTGAGGAGTTTTGCATAAAGAAATCCGACCTTGAGTATATCCAAATTTGAGATGTTGCAAACTGTGCACGACTGAAAGAAATGTTTGCAGCAGTGGCGATGGAAAGCCTTCTCCACTTGATCTTCAAAAAACAAATTACCTAATCTTGCATTCAGTGTTAAGATGCCGACAAGATGAAAATCGAGTTATTGGGTTTATTTTGCAAATTATGTTTGTGAATTTTCAAGGAAATCACAATTCCATGCCAGGCTCGCATGGAGAGGGGAAATTGATTCAGAGCTCAACATAATAGCAACTTGAATAAAAGTGCTTGTTGGACGAACATTGAATTCCGCCACACTGCAAAACTGCAGTAACGGCACACGGAGGTAGCGGTCGTGCAGCCAGTCGTGCCTTCTGAGGTTTGTGGCTGAAGCAAATCTAAGAGCTTTTCTCCTCCGAGGCAAAGTGCTTGATACATTTTCTAGATGGATCGTGTAGGGTAACTTGATTTGGCTATCATTTGTATTTCCACATGAATCACATCCGAGACATGCTTGTGCCTCTGTACCGCCCCATGAAAAATACCAACAGTTTAGCTCCGCCGTCAGAGAGGTGATTTGCATCGCTGGCAAGCATTCCATTTAAGTAAACCACCACGTCTCTCCCTCTCTCAGCCTCTTTCATATCCTGTGTAATGCTTGATGTATTGAGCCTTTCTCTCGCTCTCCTGCTTATACAGATTTTCCATTCATCTATAGGCCATATGTTGCCCTCTGTACGGCCCAAGATGTTGCCCCCTTTGCCTCTTTTCTCATTTTTCTCAGATGTGTCATAGATGGTGTTATGTCTGATGTGGTCATGTTGTGCCACAGTGATCTGGCTGCATTCAGAGCTGACTGGACACTTAATCCCTCGCTCCGAGCAGCTACTTCTCTCTCCGCTCACATCAGGGTGCAGAGATAGAGAAGGATAGAGATGCTGAGGGAATGCAAAGCTAGAGCTTTGGTGAAGAAAACGAGCCAGTTAGTTATTTAATTAGGCAGTCAGAGATTGAGTGAGTGAATATTTCTCTGTTTATGTTTATGTGTGTTTCACATCTATGCTTCATTTAGCAACCACTCACTCTCTTTTCTCCTTTTTTTTGTGTCTTTTTCTTCATTTCCACAGACTTCGCCGTTGTGTTGCTATGGCGACCATGGCCCCTCCCTTCTTCCTGCTGTGTTGGCTGCTCCGAGCGGCCAGCTCGGCGTTCCCAGAGGAACCGTTGCCCCTCAACTTCATCCCCACTGAAGGTATTGACCTCGCCGATTTTCTCACCCTGTAGCTGCCTTCTCCCCTGTGTGCCTCTCTCCCAGGTCGTGACGTGTGAGGTGTGGGGTCGCGGCCTAGCAGGCAGGGTGTTTAATTGAGGGGAGGGCAAAGAGGAGGCTTAGGGTCACTGTGTGAGCTGTGAAGGTCAGAAAGACTCTCACACGAAGGGTGTTGACTGGTGTCCACGTCAGGAGGTGTGGGGTCGCTCTCAGGAATGAGACCAGGAGTGTGGAAAGGGGCTCTCGCGTTCATGACTTTCCCACACACACACACTCAGACCCTCGAGAGACGCAGCTTCTTACACACTCAGACTTTGAGACTCCATATCAGCTCGACAGTCTCCAGCTCAAACCCGACCTTGATTGATTGCAGTTCAATAATATTGACTGATGGTTTCCCAGCTGAGTCTCGACCCTTCTCGACGTATCAATACCAAACAGGAGAGTGTAGAGAGGTTGTCAGGCTGCTGAGCGCTACACTGGAGCGGCCGCGCTAGACTCAGCAACTGGGGTTTACAGCAGGTATAAGTTAGAAAATGCAGCCTCGTCTGGATGGTCAGACAAGACAAGTGTAGAGTGGGAAGTGTGGAGGTGGACAGAGAGAGAAAAGATGGAGGACGAGGAGAGAAAAGGATGAATCACAGTGGTTTCCCAGGACAGAGTGACATGGATACAATAGGAAGATTGTACATGATAGAACTAAAGCAGACAAAACATAGAGGTGAATAAGAAACCGATGAATGGACTGTAGGGTGGGATTTAAAGAGGTAATGATGAAAGAGCAGAGAAGATGAGAGACTATCACATGATTCACCTGAAGGTCAAAGAGAACCATTGATTAGTATAGAAGCGTGATTTCTGCTTCTCTCTTCACTTTATTCTCGTTCTTTTTGCGTCTTCGCAGATCTGATAACATGATAACAATGTGCTGAAAAGGCTCCGTCACTTTCATCTTAGATTTCTCTGACTTAACGTTTCCCTTCCTCGACGTACCAAATTCCTCGTCCTCCGAAACGCTTTGATAATTTCGGTTTTTTTACCTTTTTTTTGATATTTCTCAAAAAGTCACCTGTCTCTGCGTGTCTGTCTTCAGGACTGATCTGAATCACTTGACAGAATATGTCTTGCCAAAGTTGTCATCAAAAAGCAGCAAAAATGAGTCCTAATCACTCAACAAAAACTTGAGAGTGTAACGGTGACACGTGAGGTAGAGTTCAGACGCCTTCAGATTACGTGTTTGGGTTTGTGCTCTGTTGCTTTGTGTAGCAGACACGCTGCTGTTTCAAGTGCAGGTCTCAACCTTTTGTCACCTTGAATACCTGTTACTGCTGCGGAACTGTCAAAACAAACTTAACACAAAAGCACTTTTATGTTGACTACTTTTGTACTCGGATGTCAGTTTGGGAATCAGCCATCATGTGTTTCTGTCTCTCGTTCGTCGCCAGTGGTGAGAAGACACCCGGTGTTTCTGGGCCGACCCCACCGAACATGGCTGAGACAAGAGCCTCTGCACATCCAGAGGATCCTCCAAGTCAATCGGACACTCTACATTGGAGCCAGGTACAACACACACACACACACACAGGCACACACACACACACACACACACACACACACACACACACACACACACACAGTATGAACACTTCATTATGGCTTTCTCGACTGTGAGAATGCTCTTTAAGAAATCTGGGACATGTGATACGCCTTTGATTGTTTGCATCACACACACATACATACGTACAAATATAGCTTTGTCAGAAGCAGCTTTAATGTCTGCGCTTATCTTTTATCACTGCATGTGTTGCCAAGCAACATTAGCCACTTTCATTGGACATTATTTTCGGAGTTCGTGTCTAAATTTACTCATAAAAACATAACTATCAGTTTAATATCGCTGGGGCTAGATTTAGGGAATTTTATTAAAGTGTATTAATTTCTCATGTGACCAGGCCTTCACAAAGCTTGCATTATTCAAACATTAAAACTTGGAGGCCATTTCTGTGTTACATAATAAAGGGCACAGTCATAACTTTGTAACTAGCTATTCACAAGTTTTATAATCTCTTCTGATTAATTGGAAAATTAAATGTGCGATTTATGTGAGACTTATAGGCGAGTAATGTTTTTGTAACAAATCTGTTACTTTGAAAGCTGATATTTGACCCGATGATTTGTAGTTTGTTCGCCATATGAAGCTGGTCCCCATCTGTCAGTCTGGTGAATGTGCTGCTCCTGGACAGACAGACCCTGCTGGTCAGCCTGCTCAGCTTCACCCGGTTTTCTCCATACAGCTACATCTGCCGCCCCCCGGAGCCATTCAGGAGCCGACCTTAAACAGACTGAACTAACAAAAAACATACACCTCAAGATTTACTGCCCGTGTTGTCCTAAAATTTAATTTAGCTTGAAACATGCTACATATGGCGCTGGTTATTTGATGTAGTGGCAGTCTGAAAGAAGACTGAAGTGGTTTCCAACAAGAGACGCCACTGTGGTCCAGGAAATGACCCAGTCCCTGGCCTCCAGCTGCTCTAAACCTCACTACTGAGACTGTCGGTAGTAAATATATCAAAGTGTGTAACATGGTTCCAGCCATTCTGTCTGCGCTCAGAGGGTCTGTCGCACACACATGCACACAGTGTGATAGTAAAGCTGCACGCAGACGACTACAGCTACTGCAGTCTGCTTTAACATATAACAAGAGCCATGAAGCAGTTGGAGAGACGTTCATTTAAATTTACAGCTGCAGAGTTTTTTTTACTGAATAGGCGAGGTAAACTGATATGAATGTCCCAGCCAACCGGATGATAATGAAATGTTCGACTGACAAGCGGAAAGACGAGAGAGGCGAGGGAGGTTCGCGGCAGCATGAGATATTCACAGAGCGCTTTGAGAGTATATTTATATATTTCTTATAAGTGGCTAATAATGTTTGCGGCTTCCTGACAGAAAATGATCAGCCTAGAAAGGAACAGATCCATGTTTATATGCTCGTGTGTGAGCCAGAGACAACCCAGCAGGGAGGCAGAGTTTAAAAAAATATAATTTATAAATAAGTACCTGTGTGGTGTCAGGTATGACTGCCAAAAGCTCCTACAGAGTGCATGGCCTGATAAGACGCCTCACTCATCCCCTATTCCTGTCAGCATTAGCATGGCTGCTCCTCAGACTGCGAGCGCTGCTAAATCCCTGCCCCAAGCACCTGCTGAGACCAGCCACCACTCCCTGTCCTCTTCCCAGCCTCGCTAAATGAAAGTAAACCATGTATTTGGCTGGTGGCTGGTGGAATAAAGCTCCTTGCTGTGTTAAGCCCCATTTCATTGCTGTCCAGATGAGCAGCTGTGGATCCTGTGGTCCTCAGACCTCAGACGGATTTAAAGGGCTAATCCACACAAATATAAACCAATTGGAGAGTGTTTATCAATTGACAAGATGACCAAAGGAATGAAGCCAATTCTTGATTAACTGTTCCAATTGTGATAAAGCGGAAGAGGTTTTTTTTTGCCACCTGGCTCTGCGCGTGTGTTTGTGTTTACGTTTTGCATTAGTTGGAAACGGAAAGTGCGTTGACTCACTGCCAGGTTGGTGGTTGCTCCGTTTAATAGCCCACAGACGACGATCTCAGAGGACACGGGGGGGTCACAGTCAGGTCAAATGCCTCATGGCAGACGGATAGGGAGACGCTCACTTGAGGCAAAGACTGGGTAGCTTGGGAGGCAAAGCTGCCAGGCCGTTCGGCTGCAGGGCGGCTGGTAGAGAAAATTTATCATGCAAACGAGGACAAGTATGTTGGGAGGGACACAAACACCCACATGGACAATAGACACTGTTCTCACAGTATATACTAGTAGTACTGTAATGTGTGGACTCACACATCTACATAGGAGACTGTTAGTGTACAATAAGTTAATGCACTTTGCCAATGACTTGCAGATTCATGTCATTTAAACTACAACAAAGCAAAACCAATGATTATTTTCATTATCAATCGATATATATATATATATGATGTTGTTCTCAGGGGTCCTTGAAATCCATGAAAGTTTGAATTTGAGGGGGGAAAAATGAAGGCCTTGAAAGTTTTTGAAAATATTCAAAGGTCATTGAAAGTGCTTGAATGTATATTTTTTGTGCAAGAATAGAAATTGAAGTTATTTTACTTGTACCTCTCGTAAATAAGTGTTTGTCTTTATCTCTCAGTTGTTTCGCTGTGTTAGAGCGCACAGAGTCTGCAAACACTGTAACACAGCACAGAGAAGTGTTCACACATTGGAGCCTCTCTCTCTTTTTAATTGTTGTCCGTGAGCTTCTGTAAAGCCTGCTCGATCTCGTTATAAAACTGATCGGTGTTGTAACAGTAACTAACCTTGATTCATGTCTCAAACTATGCTGTGTGGGTCCTTGAATATGTGGCAATCGGGCGTGTAAAGTCCTTAAATGTGGTGTTTAAGAAGGTGTGGGAACACTGTTACGCATTTGGCCTACAATAAGTGAGTCACACAAGAGACACAGTGTCACAGGTGGACTTTCAAAAGGTGGCTTTTATTCACCCAAAAATGAGGAACACAACTTACAAAATAAGCACATAAGATGTCATAAAAGAGTTCAATTCATCAGTTTAAATAATATAACAATTAATCCAACAAAAGTAGCAAAAACTAATATGTCAACAAATCTAGTGTGCATTGCTCTGCTCTGCTCTGCATATATAAGTATACTTAATTATGTCTCTATTTATTTTCACAGCCATGTAAACGTCTTTTGTTGATGAATAATACTTCTTTTGTATAGCCTTTGAAGGAATTTATAGTTCTAGTTTTTGTATTTTTATGGATTCTGGAACACATTTCTTGTCTGAATTGGTCAATTATTAAGACGTAGTCGTCTACTGTGAGTCAACTCCTTTTTTCGAGTAGTTGTTGCAGCCTCAGGCCTCAGTATATGACGATGATGCACTGTGAGTTTAATGCCTGATGAAGGTCTTGGACCAATTCGTTGCTCTTAGTGGGAACATAGTGCAGGATTTCTTTCCATATGCACTTTTCAGTTTTGAGAGGATTACAATTTCATGATATGATATCAAACTGGGGACATGTTTACTTACTCAGGCACATAAAAGACATGCAAACTCACACGTGCCACAGAGTACTCTCCCTCAGTCAGCACAAGGGTCAGGGTAACTAGGTGGTCAGCTCAGATTTTTCCATTTTAGCTTTCCCTTCACACTATTTGCAGGCTCAGAGAGGCTCAGGGCTGCTCACACTAAACCACAACACGGCTGCTAGCTAGAAGAAGAGTAGGAAAACTTATACAAGAAATACAGGAAAGCCTGGCTGTGTTGGATTAAGATGTCTTCACTTTGAGTCTGCTGTTGTTTGTCCGACCAAATGGAGAAAGTTCATGAGCTGGTCAAGTCAGACATTTAGGAAATGTTGGCAGTTTCTCTTCAGACTCCGTGTTGACTTTGCATTAGACAGGTCAAAAAGGGCCGGGAGGGGATATATGAAATAACAGCTCAGGCACGCGCACATCCTACACACACATACGCAAGGCCAGACACAGAGAATGAAATAGGAGACTTTTGATTTGTAGGTTTTAGCACTGGGTTTTGTGAGCTGAGGCGCCTGTGTAAGTTATGACCGAGTCTATTCAAGGCTGCGCGCACATCCTGCAACATAAAGAATAATGAAATCTTTACACAGCTCACATGTTAGTCCTTACCCTGAATTCCTAACCTTCTACCACATGCAGTACACATTAAATCCACTAACACACATATAAACAAACAAAAGCATACAGGCCACAGGCATCATTCAAACAACCTGGAGGGCAAGAGAAGAGATGGAGAGAGAGAAAGAGAAGCAGCAGCATAAATAATTCCCTCTCCTCTGCACTATCAGAGGCAACAGCGCTGGCTGCCAGCCACTCTGACTCGGAGGCCTGTTGCTATATTCATTATGTTAATGCTGAGACAACGCTGAAGCAGCCTGGATGAGATTATGCCTCACACTCTGGCCCACTCCACTGTTTGGAGAACGCTTAAACTCTGACCTGTTAAGCAGAGACGCACTGAGCAAGGTGATTTCGCACTTCCTCGCCACTTAGCCGTCGTCCTGTTCTGCGAGGTTGAGTAAAAGCGGGAATCGTCTAAAACACCAGCAGGAAGTGAAGATGAATTATTCAGGATTGGAGTAACCTGATGGCCTGCAGTACCTGTGCTCTCATCATGCACACATTCTCACACAGCTCTCTCTTTCAGAAACACGGATGCAAACACGCGTTTGATACACACACTGAGGTGGTACGATTACAGGCACCTGTATATGGACGCATACGTGATAACCTCTGCCTCTGTTCTCCGAAAGCAAGAGAACATGCAGCACTTGGGAAGGCGGACCTGGATCAGAGATCGGATCGATACTGCCGCAATAACACGGCTATGGTAGATTTACAGATTAGCACATTTAGGCTCTTTGCTTAGATGAACCCCGAGCTTCAGATTCAACGCAGAAGATACCGAGGCCTTGATCAATATGCAAACATCAGCAGTTACCGGAGCTGCCAAGCCCAACTCTTATGTACTTGGCCTTTTCACAGGAACATCCAAGGTTACTGCAGAATTATCAGCAGATTAAAGGCGCATTAATGACATCAAAGAACTGGCGTCGACGGAGGGCAACTGTTGTGTCGCCTCACGTTGCCTGCGTCTTGGCCTGAAAGTCGCACTCGAACACACCGCGAAGAGTACAATCAACGGCCAACTAGCACGTATGTGAAGCAGCCGCGCGAGAGGAAATAACTCTCCAGCCCAGCTTGCAGCGGTAGTCTTTATTCCTCATTCAAAAAGGGAAACAAGAAAGCGTAGGGCTGTTTACATACAAGCCGTTGTTATGATACATAATTTAAAACAATGCACTGTTTGCCTACCAGAAGAGTGTGAGAAAGTAGTGTTTGGAATATCAATAATATATGCATGGTGTTAGGTTTAGGACCACGTGTAGGCAGCATATGGGGGTGTGCAAGCACCACTATAACAATTTGATTAAATCACCCATTAATTACATTACATCAGGCTTTTGAATAAGACTAATAAGCTAAATGTGGGGGCCTAGGAGCAAACTCAATGCAGCAAGTAGAGTTTAATGAGAAGAGGCAAAAGGCAAAGGGAGAATATGAGACATCAATATGCAGTACGGTACAATTTCTCATATATATTGGGAGAAATGGAAGACATTAAAAAGCTCCATAATCTCTGAGGGTGTGATCAACTTTAAAGGAATAAAAGTCTCTAATATACATGCATTACATAGCTGCACATACAGAATTATTTAGTTGTATAACCATACAGATTCAATATATAGTGGAAATATTCATACCCAGAGTTTGTATTAAGAGTGTGGCTTGGGTTTCATCCAAAACAAACATCTGCATCGACCTGCACCGTCCTGAGCTAGCAATATTATCTCTGCTGTACTTGTGCTGTGTTGCTATTCATGGTTTACATAGTGCAGCGTCGTGCCTTACCTTAAGCTTTGATTGTGCTGTGTTGGCTCACTGCCAATCTCTCGTCTCTCTCTCTCTCCCTCCTCAGAGATGACCTTTTCCGCGTGGAGTTGGACATCGTTGCAGGAGAAGAGATGTTCTACAGCAAGGTGAGCGCCTCCAGGACAGACATCTAATGCATGGAAAATGTTACTCCAGGAGAAATGCAAATGTAGCTAACCAGCCGTCCATGTTTGTTTGTGTGTTTGAATGTATAGAAAAGGACGTGGGAGTCGAACAAGAATGACATCCGGATCTGCAGGATGAAGGGCAAGCACGAGGTAAGAAAGCCTTCCACACATTCTCCATCTTTCTCTTCGCAATACACCTGCATGAATTGATTTTTTTGGCCACATGGTTGGGAATTCAACAACCTGTGAACACAACATTGACATATTATCACCTCTATAAAGTTGATATGGCAAACATATTAGCTACTTATTATCTAGCAACACAGAGCGACATTGGTATTCATTTGGAGTTGTGTTTCTGGCCACCTGGCGAATATAAGACCAATACTCTTTTAGCTGTGTTGTTGGGTCTCCACTAACTCCTGAGGGAAATATCTTCCACTTTAGCTGCAAAACGCTCCACTATGTTCACCAGCGGGTCGCTAACGCTGCTGAGCAGGTGGCGGTTCTGTGGGTTCATCAGAGATCTTTCTCTGAAAACATGCTGCAAGATGAGGAGAAGAGGCAAGATCGAAGCAAAACAGTAAAGTTGCGAGCCGTAAAAACCAAAACAATGAGCTGAAAGACGCTAAAAGTTTCTTAATGCAGTCTTTTACACAATTCTTTAATTCATTATAATTATAAGATTGTATCGATGTTACAACATCAGATCAAATAGTAATAATACAAAGATCTGACGGGAAAACAAACTTTAAAACACGCAGGACTCTTCATTCATCATCATTAAGTTACTTCAACATTTCATTTGCATTTTCACATTCTTTTACTGGAGGCCCTTTTCTGAGTTGTTTCTCAGAATAATTTGATTAAATCAGCTTCTTTTGAACTCTGATATTTCTGGTAAAAGCCCTAAAGCAACCACAGATGATATGTCAAGATAATGTACAGTAGACTTCTAGATCAAATATATTGAATTTATATATTAAAATATGTTGAAATCATGTCCAGTCACTCGTTTGTCTTAAACAATCTCTCTTTCTTACACACATTATTTTGGCACATCTTAACTTTCTGCCTGGAGCTTTGCTTTGGTTGCACCAGTCATCTCACTGTCAGCCTGCCTGCTCAGCCTCGAGAAGAGGAGGGTTCTGACCACATCTAATCTCACTGTCCCTGCTCATCTAACACACACACACACACACACACACACACACACACACACACACACACACACATTGATCAGAAGAATAGAGCCACGTCTACCTACTCCCCACTTGTTCCACCATCACGAGTTAGGAATGTGGTTTGTGACCTCAGAAAATGCCGGTAGGCGTTGAGAAACTGAGGCGATGAGAAAGTGATGGGGTGAAACGTCCCAGCAGCCACCAGCAGCCCACGCCTCAGTACCTCATATAGCTCCAACACACACACATCCCCAGCTGTATTCAGTGTGCTGTATGTGTGTAGATGAGTGTAGTGGTGATGGCTGGCAGAGTAAACATGGGCTCTGTCCCCTCCAGGCAAAGAAAAAAATGACTTATTTAACACAGTGAGAGAACACCTGACATTAAATCTATGTTAGACAGTGCCAGACAGAAACACAATGGAGAATAGAGGGACTGAGACAAAAAGCTTGGCTGAGAGGAGGAGAGGGAGACGGAGAGGTGAGAGAGAAGAGAGAGAAGAGAGAGGGAGTGCGTTGGTCCTTGTTGGCCGGCCCTGAGGAGAGCTGTGGGGCCGACCGAGATATAAAAAGGTCTTCTTGTCCATAATGACTGTGCTGCCTGTTAAAGCTGTGAGTCACACGGCAATGTGAGAAAGATAAGACCACTGCCAGGTCCTCTCACTCAGCTCTCTGGGCTCAGACGCATATGAATGGATGTGATTGTGTGTGCATATGCATGTACACACCAGCACAGGCAGTCGCACACATATGTTCTCAAGGGTGCTACCGTTATTATTTTGTAAAAGCCGATACGATATCACAGTTGGTCAAATAAGACTAGAAATGCTTTTATTTTAATTCTAACAAACTACACATACATGGCAATGTAATGTAATGATGTACTTCTTCAACAACTACAGCCTCAAAAATGAAGCATAGACTTGAATCCACACCTCTCTGAGTCGTGTCAACCAGGACAGGCAGCATTGTAAAGAAACCCTGAATAACGTTTACAGTCAGTGTTTAATGCATTTCCTTTCTCATACAATTTTGAATGAAAGCAGCCATAGGGCATGCTTAATCCTGGCTTGAGTGTGTGTGTGTGTGTGTGTGTGTGTGTGCAGAGCAGAGGAGAGGGACGGCAAGGGGAAACACTGAAGCCCATCAATACACACAGTGAGGTAACAATCTGTTCTCATAGTCAAATACCGCTACTTTGCATCGTACAGAGGAGAAAGGTGCATTGTGCCATGGGAAGAGAGACGCAGAGGGGCGTGACAAAGCGGCGGTGTTACGACCTGGGAATGAGAGCGGGCTGCACACCTTGCTTATTGGCTGGAGGTTGCAACCCCCCCGTGTGGGGACCAAAGGTTCTTTGTTGGTGCACAGAAAACGTCCCGACTACAGGCTGCAGGCTCTGTGTAGACACAGACGCTGCCACACACTTCTAGAGAGTCATAAGTGATGACTGAGAGGGGTTATTCTTCTATAAGTCTAAACATTGTTTTTGAGGAAAATGCTGCATAGTATACCTTTTTAAGAAATAATGCCAATTGTAAACATGATGACCAAACAAGTGGAATATTTAGTTGTTCCTTTTATTGAGCAATAACTCCTGAGATCCTCCGTGAACCTGAACATGTGCTCTATTTGATGTAATTGTGTTATCCAGGATTCATTTTGCTTGAGGAACTTGGCTTTATCGTGAAATACCTGAATTGGAACTGAAGTGTGCAGAGCGTTTCTTCTTTCAACAAGGAATTGCATCATACGTTTTCTGTTTCTTTTTTTATATATATATTGAGCAAAAGCACCGTAATAAATTCAAAATATTGTATCACTTAGCTTTGATGCGGCCTTTAAGACCTGGGAAACACTGTTTTGATAACTAAATGATGTACATTTTTAAGATGTAAATCAATATTACAGTGATGTATTTGCCTAGCAACAGTGTTTACTGCAGGGCTTTTGTGTTAAAACGCTTTGATGGAAGATAGCTGGAGGTGTTGTTGTGGTGACGACCTCCTGTGGTTTCGCTCATCATTTTGGAGGTCAAACTGAATATTTAAACGTCTTTCTCTGACTCGTAATGCACGCACAATATGAAGGTGTGGTCACCAACCCTGCATGAACATTATACACTCATACATATTCATGGTTTCCAGTGTTGTTATCTGCTCTCTCTCTTTGTTTCTCCCTCCTACACATACATGAGCACAATTGAAAAAAAGAAAAGCAAATCTATCAGGCAGTCATCTTCTGTGTGCCGCCCTCACCCTCTGTCCCCTCCCCTCCCTCCCTCTTTCTCTCCTCTAATTCTCGTCCTGAAAATGTCCTGTTCTGCTTGGGGGATGGTTGTGTCAGTTGTGATACATTCACCACCTCGTAATTGGTTTTGTAATTAAATGTTTCTGCTTGGTTGATCACAAAGGATATAGTATTCTCCTTAATTAGGCTGAAAATTCAATTTCCCGATTTCTTTTTTTTTCCCGCCGCCTTTTTCCTTCTCGTGTGTTGACCAAACGATTGTTGATGAACGCAACAGTCGGCCTCGCTGTCACTCACTCTGCATATTTCTGTCATATTTTTCCTTTTGTCCTTAGCTTTCTGCTGTCTCTTTATCGCGTTTGCCCTTTCCATGTTGCTCTCCGTCATTGCCTCCCCTGCGTTCACTCCTTCTCTTTCTCTATTCATGAAAGCAGGAGATAGAGGGTGAGACGCTCCCCAGAGGTGGCACGGTGCCAACACATCAGGCCATGGCAACGTGGCATGCGAATGCAAACAAAGGCAATTTCATATAGAGCGCTTTTAAAGAGCGGTCGGGCATCGTTATAGGCAGCACTTAGCGAGATTGTTTGATCAATATTGCGTTGATCGTGCTCTCTGAGGAGCTCAGGGTTCTCAATCGTCCAACCCAAATGCCTTGTCTGGGGTGGACAGTCAGAAGATTCAGTTTCACAACCTTTTTTGCCTCCCAAATGAATCAATTTGAAATACCCCTTGTGGAGTCGCTTTCATTCCTTGGAGTTCTGGTATTTTTTCTTTATCTCGCCAATGCTTCATAGTGTATAAAGTATCTTGTTTCTTTGTCTTAAGAGTCTAGACCTTGTACAATGTCTGGCCTTAAATCTTTGTGCTGATTTGACATATTACAGCCCCGCACGTGGGACATTCAGCGAAGGGAAGTTCAACCTTTATTTAACCCATTTTAATATTCCCCAAAAATGTGTACTTTTCAAACTATTACAACATAATGTTTAGATACAAGAACGCCAAAAACATCAACTCTGGATAAAAGAAGGATCTGCACAGTAAGTTCCAACAATGTAGAGATGAAGTTTTCCATTATTGGCCATTTATCACAGCATATGTTGCTTTCCAGACGTTTGTGCAGTATTTCTTTCCCTGAAATAACTTGATACTTATTTCCCTTTCTGTATTGATTTAACCTCAGTTTTTGTGATATGATGTAATTGTTTGGGCATTCTGCTCATGTGGACCGAGGGATCTGCAGCTATGAACTGCGTTTCCCATGCGCAATTAACTCTCTTCCAAATTGCCCCGATGAAGGTTTAGCCAATAAAAACTGGCTTTATCATAAAAATAATTGCATTGGACCAATGTGTGCTGATCCTTCCTTTCTCCATATATTACATATATATATATATATATATATATATATATAGACACAATAATTACTCACAATGTGACAATTTGTCATGGCTTTATCAGCAGCTTATCAGACAGAGAGCTTTCCAGGGGGGATTCAGGTTAAGTGTTTTGGTCACGATTGAATGGTGGTTGTGTGTGTGTGTGTGTGTGTGTGTGTGTGTGTGTGTGTGTTTCCACCAGGGAGTGAAGCTCAGCTGACCCCACAATCTGTGGGTCTTGCTGCAGGTCGGCTCCTCCGCTGAGGCTGACTGGCCTGGAAAAACTCTGTGTTTTTTCCTCTTTCTGTCTCTCTTCCCTTCATTCACTCCCAATGTCTCTTTCTTGATTTTGTCCCCCTATTTCTATTATCTCACTTTCCCCTCCATCGCCCCCTCCCTCGCCCCCTCCCTCCTTCTGGTATCAGATGTTTGTTTGTGGCCTGTGGTGTGTTCAGTCAGAATTACCATCAAACTGAGGAGAAGGTTTGCAGAGGGACGGGGATTAGCTTTAACATGCTGAGTAAGACCGCAGCGCTCAGAACGGCACATTGCTGCTAATTTGGTACCGCCGTTAATTTATCCTCCGCCCACATGCACATACACACAAACATACACATTCTCACTCAGCCCGTCACAGAAAATCACTCTGTTTTCAGTCAAAATTGTGCGTCAGGGATTTTTCTGGAAATGACAACTCTGTTGTTAATGAGTGACTAAGAGGCTCGCCAAACCTTTGTGAGTGTGTGTGTTGTGTGCGTGTGTGTGTAGTGTGTACAGTATATGTGTGTGACTGTGTGTGGGAGTGTTCTGGCTCAATGGCGGCTCTTGGCAGAGCAACGCTCTCTTCTCCCTGGTCGCTAACATCAGGGGACCAGCCAGGCATGTAATGGAAACTTTGGAGATTTAGAAGAGCAGCTTGCTAAATACGACCCCCTGATGTACTGCCTTAGATGGCTGCTATTGTACGAACATTACTAAAGCAGGTCATCACAACTTATTATATTTTACGAGTATGAAACATGCTGTGGTTGCTCCTAAAGCAGGAAAACGAGCAGAAGATTTTACGACGTATGCACCTGTTTTGTATTTGACTAAACCAAGGTATGCTGATTATAGCCGGAGGTGAAACCCATGTTCGTTTAGGTCTTTTGGATAAAGCCTCATCATTAGAGCAAACATTGAACCCAGACCAAGGCCCAATGAAAGGTTGTTTATCGTCTCAGACTAAGGGTTGGGTTCCGGACAATAGATAAAAAGCAGATGGAGAATTTGGAGCCTCCTCAGTTTTAATGGTGTCTGACTGCTGCAGGTTGTTTTGAGCAGATGTGTTGTAGCAACAGTTGCCGATCGTCTTACTCTCGCGTGTGTGTGATCACTTGCATTTATATGTCTATGAGTGCTTTTATGCTTTTAGATATGCATGTTTCCATGTGTCAAAGGAAAATGTCTGTGCCTGTGCCCAGAATCCTGAAGCCGAGAATCCAACTGGCGATGAATGCACTTGCTCGGTCAACATCTGCAGAGTAGAACTAGCCTGGCAAACATCTGCCTTCAGCTTAAGAGAGCGATTACAAAGCTACTGCCTGCGTAGTAACGTCATGTTTCTTTAAAAGC
Organism: Cottoperca gobio; assembly: GCF_900634415.1. NCBI lineage: Eukaryota > Metazoa > Chordata > Actinopteri > Perciformes > Bovichtidae > Cottoperca > Cottoperca gobio. The sequence goes on from NC_041358.1 coordinate 24,474,307, forward strand.
AGATTCACATGTGCAAACTTGCTCACAACACTTCTTTTCACACCCTCTTTAAATCTCCCCTCCATTCACAACTACGTCCATATTTGCACTTGGGCGCGTTCTCCTGTGTAATTCATCCGTGCTGCCGATTAATTTTCAGAGCCCAGGCAGCTCTACCACTGTCAGTAGGAAGAGCAGGAGGTGGAGGAGGAGGAGGAGGAGGAGGAGGAGGACTGCAGTCGTCTGGGTCTTGGGAATGCTTGCCAGTCAGCACAGGTGGCGTTTTGTCTGGATTCTGCCCAGGGAGCGAAGGAGCAGAGAGAGGGGAGGAGGCAGAGGGGATAAGAAGGAGGCAACAGGACATAACATTTGGATTTATATCTAATTGTTTCATTTGGTGATTCAGTATTTGATCCTTTGTAATCGGTTTATTTCTTTTAATGTGGAAACCATAGTAAAAGCCTAATCCTACTGACTGAATTGGGCTTTGAATAAAGAAAGACATACCTGGAAGTGCCAAATTGCTTCCTGGAATAGATGAATAAGGGTTAATGAAAGGCATTGTATGCAGAAGGGGATGAATTTAGTTGAAGTGCAAATGGCAATCCAATCTCAGTAGTTAAAATATTATGAAGGACATAACCCTTATTTTTTATCCTGTAGTCATGAAATGTCTCAATTTCTGTGTACAAGCACTGCCAAATGTGCACATTTCTGCAGTGGTGTGTTTACTCCCCTCTCTGAGATGCTGGCAGTTGGATTGGGTTGTTATTAAGAGTGCTTCATCTGGCTTTGTGATTACAGCTCTGACCAAGCTGACAGACTGCAACCCCACCGACAAACAGCATGCAAATGATTCTCACACACGAGCATGCATCTGTGCTGTGATACAACACACGCACACACACAATCTGATATATGCACCAGGCGCACATGAACACATGCTGAATGTGGGGGAGTAAGACACACACACACACACACACTGTCACAGTCACTCCGCAATTTGTCACACAGTGCTGCGCCATTAGAAATTTACACCCCAACACACACACACACACTCTGTACACTCACACATGAAAACACTTCCTCCTTTTTCTGTTTTTTTGCTGTTGAAAACCGAGAAACCCAGTAGGGAGTGAAGTGGGAAGGTGGAGGAGTAGGAGGGTGTAGGGTGGAGCATCTGGAATAACACTCACTCGTCTCTCATATCGCTGCTTTCCCTCTGATCTCTTCCACACACACTCACACACACACATGCATGTACAGACTGTCAATTCGCATTCCCACTATCACCACCACCACCGCTTCTGCTCCAGCCCTTCTTCTCTTTCCGATGAGATCAGTGCGGGTGGTGTTCTTGAAGTGGACCCCATCTGATGTGTGCGTGTGTGCGTATGTGTGTGTGTGTGTGTGTGTGTGTGAGAGTGTGGCAGTGCTGGTGCCATCCTGGCTGGGACACTAGTAGTTTGGGGAGGGGGTTGTTGGCTGCTGTCCACCAGTGATCTGCAGTACTGTACTGTACATCAGCACTCACGCGACACACACACACACACACACACACACACACACACTCACTCACTCACTCACTCACTCACTCACTCACACACACACACACACACGGGCGGCAGACTCGGCCCTGCAAAGGCAAACTGTTGTCGGCACTTTTTTGGCTTTTAAAGTCAAAGGTCATGTAAATTCCTTCACAGATTCCCTGTTGATAGATTCTTTGTTTGTTCACTATCAGGTTAGTTTTTGTGAGACAGTGATCCCCAACCAGGGGATCAGGACCTCCCAAGTAGCCCTCACATAAATCTGAGGGGTCATAAGATGAGAGAAGCAAGAACAAAAAACATTTATGTTGCCTAAACTGTACGTATGTTTATATTTGTCTAACGTTTTGTGAAATACAGCCCTTCACGCTGTTGAATTCTCCAAATCAAACAACACGAGAGGAACAAATAACTCTTTAATTAGACTGCTGACAACTCATGTCGAAGTTTTATATACAGTTGTCTTTCTTTTCTTTAAACTTTAAGCAAACATATTGTTCATTGTATAATAATTATTCCTCTAACTTTGCAGCTATATCTCCATCAGATGTTCTGGATCAACTCAACACTGGATGCATTGTTAGTTAGTTAAATAGTTCAACATGATGGTTAAATGGTTGCATTAATAAGTATTTCCAGTGTTTAACCATCACAGCAGTGTGAAGTGTTCACCAGAGGTTACATCTGTTTAATCATTTCTACTAAACACACTGACACACTATACTGTACTTTTGTTCGAGGCAGCAGATTAACTTGAAAGTCATTTTTCTCAGTTCCACTACAGCAACATTTATTACTTTTTGGCACTGTAGGGCTAAAGCGGCTATTAAGTCACGGGGTGCTTACACAACTTCTCATTTCAAAGAATAAGCATGGAAGAATTAGACTGTGACTTGGGTTTATTTAGTCATTACCGGGCGTCGTGTAGTTTGATGCCTCTCAGTGTGGAAATTAGCTTTAAATCTGTTTCTTGTTTTAAATTCCAGAGGTTGGTTTGGATTACTGTCTGTCAATCATCAGCGGATGTGTGTGTGTGTGTGTGTGTGTGTGTGTGTGTGTGTGTGTGTGTGTGTGTGCACGTGTGAAGAGAGTAGACAGTTAAAGTCTCTGCAGGCTGTGTTCAGACTGCGTCAATGTGATTGACAGCGTTAATGGTGTGATAATTCCACACATCAGGCAACTGAAAAGCTTCATTTCACAGAGCGGTTTGGATAATCGGTCTCTGAAAAATAAACTCACTTTTTCCTCTATTCACTCCATCATTTTTGCCTTTCTTCTCTTCACTTCCACCCCTCATGCATATTAAGCTCTCCCTCTCTTTATGTCTCTCTTTCCTGCAGGATGAATGTCGTAATTTCATGAAGGTGCTGCTCAGCAGACAAGGAGGCCTGTTTGTGTGTGGGACCAACGCCTTCAACCCACTATGTGCCAACTATACTGTAAGTTAACTGTAAGATGACATCCCAATGATTGCTTCAACGCCTATTCTTCCTAAACAGAGGCCTCGCTTCCACGACAGTAGAACCTGTTCAGGTGAAAATGTGCGACTTGATTGGCGGTGATTGTTCAGCACTACAGGCGGTGTTGGACTTCCTGTCCAGGACTTGTCTGGCAGCTCCAGTGCCTTGTTTTCCTGAGATGCAACACTTAGTGGTTAAACTTTGCCGTGTACCGAGCTTGTTATTGTTGAGAGTCAGAGACGGATAATCAAGAAGAACACAAAGAGGGGAGAAGAGGAAGAGGAGGCTGGAGACGTGACATGTTTGATTTATTTTTGCTAGTTGTTAAGAAAGCAAAGCAATTCAGAGGCAGAAGTTAAGAGAGGGTTCAAGCTGCAAGTGTAAGTGTTGACTGACCTGATTTAAACAATTAGTGTTTCACTGAATATGTGTCAGAGTCTGTAGGTTTGTGTCCATTCGGTAGCAGCTCACCTGCATCCCGTGGCCCACTTCCCGACCTCTTCCCCGTCTCGCTCCATTACAGCAACGATTTCAAACTTGTGGAAGAAAAATCTACACATAAATATTAATCATCGACGTGGCTGATTTCACATCGTTCTGCAGGAATATTAAATGAGCGATGAAGGCTGTTTAGTTGGAGACAAAGAAAAGTTAGAGAAGGGGGGGGAATGCCACTTCTGACATTCTACAACAGTGTATAACACACCTGTCGCTCCATGATACCGTCTGTTCCTCTGGGGACTAGTTAGTGATGCTAGCTACTGTTTTATTTATAGCTGCTTTTAATTAAATGACACTTAAATCATTTTTTTTAGACTTGTGAAAGTGTTTCCTTTTAAGTGTATGTGTTTGTAAATGTGTGTCTAATAGAGAGAGAGAGGGGGAGAGAGAGAGAGAGAGAGAGAGAGAGAGAGAGAGAGAGAGAGAGAGAGAGAGAGAGAGAGAGAGAGAGAGAGAGATTTCACTGTGTGACGCTATGAGGGTGCATGGATCCCTGTGTGTGTGTCTGTGTGTGTGTGTGTGTGTGTGTGTGTGTGTTTTTTATTTATGCATGAGGAATGTGACTCTATTGTTGTTGTCGCTGTGCCTAATTGGCACCGATGAATCATTAGTTTGCACTTACGGTAACACTCCCTAATTGTCATTCTCTTTGTGGCTTGTTTTCATAATGTTGCTGTAGACGCATTCAAATTGTTTGGAGTTTGCTTATTGATGCGTGCATCTGTGTGTGTGTGTGTGTGTGTGTGTGTGTGTGTGTGTGTGTGTGTGTGTGTGTGTGTGTGTGTGTGTGTGTGTGACAGGGAGACACTCTGGAGATGGTAGGAGACACAGTCAGTGGTATGGCGAGATGTCCCTATGACCCCAAGCACGCCAATGTAGCTCGGTTTGCAGGTAAGAAACACACTACATACTGCACGCTCAACAAAACAGTTCATATGCTTTGTTTACTTCATCTGATTGAAAACACTCCACTATAATATAATCAACTGTGTTCTGCGGCTGAACCTGCTGGGAGCCATTACATACAGCCATCATCCCATTATCTGATATTAACTAGAAGTGAAAAAACTATATTTAGTTCTGTGCGTGTGAGTGCTTTTGCAAAGTTGCAATTATGGCACTGCAATTATATTGTTGACGGGTCAGTCAGGTCACTTTGATAAAACGCTAACGTTCACTCCAGCTTTAATGTTTCTAGTTATGCTGTTGCTTTGACAGGCTTTCTTAACTCATTAGTATGTGTGTGTGTGTGTGTGTGTGTGTGTGTGTGTGTGTGTGTGTGTGTGTGTGTGTGTGTGTCAGAGGGAAATCTGTTTACAGCCACAGTGACAGACTTCCTGGCCATTGATGCGGTGATCTACCGAAGCCTTGGGGACAGTCTCGCTCTGCGCACCGTCAAGCACGACTCCAAGTGGTTCAGAGGTACCTACAGACATGTGTGCGTCAGAGTGTGTTGTTTTGAGTGTGCGTCCACATCACTTAGCAGCGTGCGGGATCGATAGCAGTGTCAGTAGCAGAGTGCTGAGTCAGCAGCCTGACAACTCCATGTTCCGGTCATTGGACACAAAGCTGTCAAACGTGCTGCTCCTTGACAGAATAACAATAACAAAGGTACAGTAATAAATAAATAGAAACGCCCCCATATCAAACACACAGGTTGTCGCTGGTCCCGGGTGCAATAGCTCCAAAAATGCATAGCGTGAAACCGAGTTCTGAGAAACATCAGGGAGTCATAATGCGCTTATTGTTTGGTGTGAAATCCCCTTTCACCATGTAATGAAATTAAGCATGGCCTGTGCTTCTTTCTCACTGCCCTCATGTTACCTCGTGGGAGTGAATGATGCATTTGCAAATGGAGACACTGTTTGCTGTACGTGTTCTCTTGGTCCATCTATATTTCATTAAACCCTTTCTCCCTTCTCTCTCTCTCTCACAATATAGAGCCGTATTTTGTAAGCGCTGTGGAGTGGGGACCTCACATCTACTTCTTCTTCAGAGAGATAGCCATGGAGTTCAATTACCTGGAGAAGGTATAGAAGTCACTCTGATGAAAAAGAAATATCCTCCTGTCCCTCTGAACGCTCAGTATTCACACGGAGGAGCTGCTGGTCCATTCAGAGCATCTTTTAAAGGGACTGTAGAGGAATGTGCGGTTAAAATGCAACACCATGAAAAGCAAATGGCGCTCTAATAGCTCTCCGGCAGCTATTATTTGAATGTCAATATCAACTCCTTTCTTCCTCGTATTTGTTTGTCTGCATATCTAATTCAACAAATCACAGTTTGAGTAAACAATGTATGTCTGTATTAAAAGCATTTGTATAGCGTTGTATATGTCCTGACCTTACCAGAGCTGCGGATGCATCTCTATGAAAAAAAGATATCAGCATCAGGATCTTCTCAAATAAATGAGCAATTCCCATTTGGGGTAAAGTGCTCGCTCAAGGTCTCTGGTTTTGACATGTTTACAGAGAGCAGAGTAAATGGACACTTAAACAGCATCTCTGTTGTGTGGGTGACTTTGTTCAAAGAAGCAATTTTGAGATGCACTGACATTTTTATGAATAATTGATATTAGATTTACCTTTATAAAACAATGATCTGTCAAAACAGGGTTTCCGCATGGAGATCACCCCGGAGTTGAAAAGAGCTTTTAAATGTGCCTTTTTGAAGATGAAACACAAATCTTACTCCCCAGCTTATCACTTGAGTTGTATGTGAGCTGTGTATCTTTGCCCACATGCGCTTCTCTGTGCCTGACTCCTCACAGGTGATGGTGTCACGTGTGGCGCGGGTGTGCAAACGCGATCTGGGAGGGTCTCAGCGCGTCCTGGAGAAGCAGTGGACGTCGTTCCTGAAGGCCCGTCTGAACTGCTCCGTCCCCGGTGATTCCCACTTCTACTTTAACCTGCTCCACTCCACCAGCCCCGTCATCAGGATGCACGGCAGGGACATAATCCTGGGGGTGTTCTCCACACCGGCTAACAGGTACAACATGCATAATCTAACATATACCTGTAACAAGCTGCAGAGCACACACACATGCCTTTCCTGCTCCAAAGTGTGCACACAAGGAAAGACACTCAGTTGTAGCCCCAGAACCCTACCATCTGTTCCAGTGTTTAGCTAGTACTCTTAACTTTAACCACTTATCAATGACTTTTAGATTTAGACCTGCCCAGGGACTATGGATTACGATTAGCTCATGAGCTGACATCTACAATGAGGTGGAAACTGAGAAGTTGATTAATGTGCACTTTCCCTGGTAAATAAATACATAAAAACTGTTAGTCCAAAACTGTTAATCCATAACTTTTAGTTAACTGCTCTCTCCATCACGTTACTGTATCTTTGTCAACGGGGACTTTAAGCTACTTATTTAACCATTTATCCATTATTTAGTTGAACTATTTGAGCTGTTTATCCATTATAATTATAGTATATTTCACTTTTTATCCATTACTTTTAGCTAACTGTCTAAACTTCCCTGCTAACTTGTTTGCACGCACCGTCAACGTGTGGTGATCCAGCTGACTCAATGTATTTTGTATTCAAATTGTAATTTCTCTCTTTTTTTTCATAAATGCTACTTCTCAAATTACTACTACTGCTACTGCTACTACTACTAGCTTTATTTGTGTGCATGCGTGTATACGTGCACGCGGTACATGCGTGTACGTGCACGCGGTACATGTGTGTATACGTGCACGCAGTACATGTGTGGCTTAACTGAGGTGGAAGACATTTCAATCCATGTCCTCTCTGGTAAGTGAAGAGGGGATTCAATCACACTGAGAGTGTTTTTAGGAAATACACAGACGTAGAAACACATCTTGACATACTTCCATGGAGACTGAGATAGACACCCCCGTGTGAAGCAGCACTCACACCGCTCACCTTGAGAATTTAGTGGACCCCTCAGTTTGTTCCTTCAACCTGTGAAGTCGGAAAGAGCAAGGCTTCCTACAGGCCGAGCAAAAGTCCAGCGCAATGAAAGAGGTTGTGTGGAGGCCCAGAGGTCAAGATTGTGGGGTACAGAGTAATTTAAGACACATGGAATGCTTTCATCGTGGACAAAGGGCTGATTTGTTGAAAGACAAGATTAAATTGAAAAAAGGTGAGAGGGGAGGAGAGGGGAGATGCTTCCTGGTAAATTGGGGGTTGTTGAAGACTGTGGGTAAAGACGACGCAGGCAGCAAACTGAGACTGATTAACAGAGAGAGGAAAGAGGGTGCGGAAAATAGCTGCACATAAAGTATACTTCAGATCGCTTTGATGCAGGAAATATACATTTGTTTCTGCTTAGAGAGGCACTAATGTTCTGAAGTGATTAAATCCAGTCTTATATCCTAACATTAATATTAACATTAGCAAGAAAAACGTGATCCTAATACTAAATGGGGAATTAAATGACTTATTAACAGCAACATTGTAGTGTGCATGTTTGTGGGAATATAAATTGCTCAGGGATAAAAACATACTTTAGAATATGGTATTGCAACATAATATTACAGTCTAAGTAGCTCAAATCATAGAACATATTTAGTATACTGTTTCCGTGATTGCCCACTCACCTCACACAATCTGAATAGCCCCTTATACCACTCACTGTGTCTCGTAGTGCAAGACATTGAAGCAAACATAGAGAAATACTTGCCTGTTATTTGACTCTGGTCTGGAATCAATACAGTGTCTCACTTAAATGCAGCCAGCAGCGTAGCTATCACTTGTCAGTGATCCCCGTATCGTATTATCTCTATTTTATTCGTTCGTAAGAATATAGCGCTATACCAGTAGCAGGACAGTGTCTCAAAGCAGGGGGCTCCTGGTAACGTACGGAAGAGAAAGAGGGAAAGAACAAAAGCGGGACAACGCGTGATTAAATGTGAAAGGAGAGTAGACGGAGAGGAGAATTAAGAGGGAGACGGTGAACAAGAGGGGAGAGATGGATGAGAAACTCAAGGACGAGGAAGTCAATAATGGACAACACGTGCATCCCTCACACTCTCTGAGACCTAAAACTGTTTCATCAGCTGCATCTTATCTGCGTGTTTGGAAGGACTACGCTGCGAGAGCAGGCTACTGCCTGCAGAGACAGATGGATGCTTCTCACACACACACACACACACACACACACACACACACACACACACACACACACACACACACACACTCTCCAACTCTCATACACAAACAGACATGTGCACAAACACACTTACAATGGTTCCCAGATAAGAGCATTTGAGGCATGCCACAGAGGAGAACCAGCTGAACACACACACCCCTGCTTGGGTAAACTGCCACTGGGTCCGATTTTAAATAACTGCCAGCCAAGAGAGAGAGAGAAAGAGAGGTTTAGATGGTTGGATAAGGTGACGCCTGATGGAGGAAAATGAACACAAAGAGAAAGACAGAATGTGTGAGGTGAGCTGCAAAACTCCCACTGGCCCCGTGTGGCCCATTGCGCCACACTGGCTAAGTGCTTGCCCGACAAATTGCTGTGGCTGGCAGCGTGCAGTGAAAACAGCATGAGGCAGGACCTGGGAGTAAAGGAATAGCTATTCAGTCTTGCCATTTGGCCCTGGGAAGCGTATATGGGACTGTAGAATGGGAATGACTGGATGGAGTCAAGGTTTTACTGGCCCTCCTGGAGTCTCCCCTGGACACTGGACAGTTACTCATCTCCTACTGTGCTCACATACTAAAAGGGATCATTTTACAGCCACACACCAGCTCCTCAAATGTTATGAAGTTGCATTTGTGGGAATTTTCAGTCTTTACTTCCAGAGTTTAAAATCGCCTCCAGTTGTTATTTGTTCCTTTGTGCATCCACATCTGAAGCCCCAGGCCTTTCCTCTCGAAGAGGGATGAAAGAAGAGCTTGGACTTCTTACTGAGCACTTCCTGCACTCACTCTCCTGATGCTCAAGAGGTCAAGGAGACATAGGGAGCAACAGCAAACTCAAAAGGGTTGAGAATAAAAAATATGAGACCATCGGGGAGGAGAAGAGAAAATAAAGTACTTTCTGCTTTATTTAGCAGCTCAAATAAGTGGGTATACTGTATGTCGAAATAACAGCGGCAGGATGTCACATGGAAGGCTTACCGTCATCATGATGCACTGGACTGGTGCTGAAAAACAAACAATTCTTGTTATTTCTTAGCTATTGTTTTGGCAGCTGAAAATGTCTATTGCTGCTGGAGCAGACTGACGTGGGCTCATTAGGCTTAATGGAGCCAGGCAGGAATGCAAGGAAAACATCCCATGCAAAGTAAAGTACATCCAGTGCATCCTGAGAGAGGGAGGCCGTGTTTGGTTCTGGTTGTAAAGAATCCAATGTAACGGGGTCAGACAGCAGGATGTCCCTCTGGGTATACACGGCAGAGGAGGGGAAACAAGGAGGACAAGGAGCAGGAGGAGAACAGGTTTACTGTGCCAGGAGAAGTGTGACACAGGGGAGGATGCACAGATGTGCAAGCTAGTCCCCCCGGGGGCTGCACAAGCAGAGAAGGCAGGGGCATACATAGTTAGCTATGTAGCTAGGGCTTGAGAAATGGGCATGGGAAAGGAACACCACCTGTTGAGTTGTTGCAGAGGCGTTCACTTGTCCACCTGAGACTGGGTAGTCAGGATATGGAGGAAGAGAATACCCACAGGGAGCTGATGTGGAAAGGTCAAAGAAAAGTATGACAAATTAGGTTGCTTGAATACAAGAAAATGAGATTGGGTGAAAGGTTTGTGGTAGAATACATGAAAAAAGGTATAACTGTATAATATTAAAAGCAAAGATAAAGGGTAGAAGTTCAGGAGGTGTAAAGAAAAGAGTCTTATTATTAAGGGCTTAGTTGAAAGGGTTGAAAAGGAAACTTTTCGTGATATAGGTTTGATATCTCTGCTATATTTTGTAAAAACTCTGAATTGGTTATTCTAATTGACTATTAAAAATGATGAGAAAGACTCGCACATCCCAGTGCCGATAGGAACGGCGCAGGATCAAATATCAGAGAGTAAGAGGAGATAGATCCGCACACCAAATACCTTTTTGAAGGATTTTAAGCAGCAGGCTCTTCTTCAGACTTCTATAGCATCTAACTCTCGACAAGAAAACAAATAAACAGAGTTCTCATAATGTCGAACTGTTCCTTTAAAATGACAGTGGACCCCTGTTCTACAGATGTAGTGTATATTGGACTAGACGTCATTAGTTTAGTGCTAGGCCACGCGCGTTGCTAAGTTTATTTCCATCATGTTTATCTGATTTTGCTGATAAAAAGGTAACAACGTTTATGTGAAACCCCTCTGGATCCATACTAAGTATCCATCAATGAAAAGAAACGTAATGAAAATAATCCAAGACGTACAGTACAAAGGTTTATACTTCACAGAGTCAGACTAAGTGTGTGGGATTTCTGACCTTTACATTTATAAACATTTAAACAGAACTGATATAGCCCTCATGGAATTAATTGATACCATATTTCACAAGGTCTTTTATTGTTTATATTTTTGATGTCTCTACAATTGATGAGAGTTAAACCCCTAATTAAAGGATTGACATTGAAACTTCCCCTGACTCCCAGCTTCTTCTCCTCTTCCGCCCCTACGAGGCATCATGTGTCTGTGAAGACTTGTGTTATCCCGAGCTGACAGGGAGCTTGTTAAACAGTGAGGAAGTACTTTAAACTCTGCAGCAGTCCACACAAAACGGACATCCTATGCATCTCGCCTGGACAGCCTGTCACTCCACCCTAGTCAAGGAGAAAGAGTGAAGGACGGACAAATGCCGACGGACAGAGAGAGAGAGGGACAGGTAGAATTTAAAAGTAAACAACGGAAAGTAGTCTCAAGTGTGCAAGGCTATTGAGAAAATGATTTTAAATGTGTGTGCGAGAAAACAACACATATGGACAAGATAACAAAAGCAGGAGAGATTACTACAGAGGGAAAATTGGAATAATTAAGAGAATTCAGAGAGAATAACAGCTCAAGGCCTTTTGGCTTACTTCTACGAGACACGGCGCCCTACACGGTGCAAACCCAGTGTCCTGCAGGGGTGGGATAAGGTACAGAAACGAAGCCAAGTTGGCACCAATGCAGAGCTGGCAGGCATGCCACACATAACATCTGGTGCCGGCGGTCCTGAGGGAGACACCGTATCGGATATGCCTGCAGCTCCGCCACGCTGGCCGGTGTTGAGTCACATCCCTGCCCATGAATGATAAGTACTGAGGGAGACGGCGTGACCTGATCAAATGGCACATCAGGAGAGCACGGCTCCCTGCTGCTACCAAAATCCAGCCTTCGGCGTTGCCTTACCAAACATACCCTTCTGTGGCTTTCAAAGGGGCACTCAACAGGGCAGGCTGCACAGAAACCTCAAATCACCAGTTGGACGTTTATTTTTATTTTTTTCAAAGAAAAAGAGACGTCCAGAAACAGATGCTGTATGTGTGGGATTTCTTTTTGTAGCAGCAGGTTGCGGGTGACTCAGTCTCTCAGGTTTTCACAATGCGTGTGTATCACTGAGGTATTAGCACTTAGTCACGAGCTCTCACACCACGCACACCATTAGTCATTGACGAGGACACATTCGGAGCAGAGAGTTGAGTCTCAGAGCGTGAGGCATGGGTTGGTTTTTTTAAAAACTCATTCCTTATCCTGACACTGCTCCCCTTACTCCTCTGTCTCTGCGCACAAAGATATAACATCGGGTTCAGCGAGGAGATAGTGTTTGAAGGTGTTTGTGTGAGTTTCTCTCTATTTGTTGGCTGTGTGCGTCTGGGCTATGGATACTTCCTGGAGCAGATGTTTTGTTCCCTGTGGCAGGGTTCATGAGCAGTTAAGCAGCCTCCGAGGTGCACTGGGCTTTTTTATTGGGATATGTTGTTAGTTTTATAAGACCCCCCCTCCACACACACACACACACACACACACACACACACACACACACACACACACACACACACACACACCTTGTGAAGGGCAGAAATATTCAGTGACTCATTTCCCTTTTCGTTTTATATTCCAGGAATTCCAGCCTAGATCTTTTCATGTATCTAATCTAGCTATTGCATCCGCTGCATATCTATTCTTCGCCCACGGAGTTGACAGTGTCTGTTATCCAGTCTTTCTTCCCGTCTCAGTAACAATTTCCTTTGTGTTGAAATGTTGAACGTCAAAATAGTAACAGCCCAAAATCCAATTTGTCTTCTTTGCTGGAAGCCTTTCCCTTTCTAACACTCACAATTGGCTTTCTACATTTTAACTTTGTTAACCATTTAACCATGTGTCAGTATTATCTACCTACGGACACTTATTCTTTCTGCACTCTTGTTAGAAAGTAAATCCTTTTGACTTATTTTAAAGTGTTTTTATCAATTGACGGTCTCCGTCTCAATCAGCCTCCGTCTCACCTCTCTGTCTCTGTCTGTGTAGTATCCCAGGCTCGGCGGTGTGTGCCTTCGACATGGAGCAGCTGGGTGCGGTGTTTGAAGGGAGGTTCAAGGAGCAGAAGTCACCTGAGTCTATTTGGACACCTGTTCCAGATGAAGTCATCCCGAAGCCAAGGTGCAGATGGCTGTAATCAATTTACGCAGCTGTTTTCAGGCTGTTTATCAGAGGACGATGAGAAGAAAACTCTTTTATATAACAACCTGTGTTCAATTCAGTCGTAATATCAATCCAACTTTATTTATAAAGCACTTTTCATACACTAAAAAAGGTAACATAAAGAGCTTCACAAAGCACCCTCCCAATCCATAGACAGAAGTACACATAACGTTGTGATACTGTTTTATTAAGCTGTGTTTTGCAGGTCGTATATTTGATTTCAAAATTAAATACGCACCCTGCAAGCAACAAGGCATTTACTGTTTCACCCTCGTGTGCATTTCTTTTTAAAGTTTTAGTCACAATGTGGATTACACATGTAATGGAAAAAGCTGCACATGATATTACAGCCTGTACAAAGTTCTGCAAGGACAAGGATGCAACTTGTTCTCTGCAAATCTAAAGGCACATCTTGACCTTATGCAACTATCTCATCAAATGCCAAATACTCCAAACATGTTTTTCTTTTGACTAAATCATACTAGACCCTTGTTGAAAAACAGTGGATGGATTTAAGACAGTTAGACAGTCTGTCCTGCTTACTTACAAAACGATATCTTTACTGAGGCTTGACGTAGTCATAAAAGAGGATGCAGCTTCGCCTCTTGTACTGTCTGCTGAACATGTGCTGAAACGTGTTGTCCCCAGACCCGGTGGCTGTGCTGTTCAAGGTTCCAGGTTTAATTCCTCAAACTCCTTCCCTGATGAGATGCTCAACTTTGTCAAGACCCATCCGCTGATGGATGAAGCCGTCCCATCACTGGGACAAAGACCCTGGATTGTCAGAACCATGGTCAGGTGAGACTGAACTCAGATAAGTAGACAAACACCAACCCTGACTTGTAATGAACGTATCTGACAAGCTGCAAAATGTTCAATGCATTTGCAAAATTCATTTGTTTTTCCCACAGTACAATATTCAACCTATAGTATAATAAAGGTTGTGTTATGGTTGCTTGAGGTTAGGGGAGAGATGTGGCCCTGGTTAAACATTGAAAAAGTCGAAAGTGATTGAAGCATGAGACTGGGTGTATTTACTGTATTAAACCATGATCACGTCCTAACTCTGCACATCCTGCACTCATAAAAATGTTACTATTGAACATAATCCAAGCAGCAATTACATTTCCATCAAGACATATTTGGCAAAACTTGTGTAGTAATACAGAAACATAATTTTTCATACAAGAAAATATGTTTTTGCGTAACAATGCATGCTGGGAAGTCTGCTAAAACTCATCGTTTAAAGGTCACGAGACTTATTAGTTCTGAAAATGAAAAGAAGTTAGTGAAATTAGTACAACTCATACATTTACAATAACTCAATGATCCCTGTATGATGTTTTACAGTGTAGGAGACTGCACATGCACACATGTTCTGTGTGTTTGGGCTGTGGACTCCTTCTGTTACACTGCTCGGTGTGTTTAAGCCTGTGGTAGCAGCGAGCAGCTGTAGCTCATAAATGCATGTACGCCTCTCTCTCTCTGCACCATCTACCATATGAACTCCCGCTGCCGACCAGCCACCAGGGGATTATGGGAACTGGATGTATATGGAATATTAAACAGCCGGCACAACATGGCCTCTATTCTTGTCTATTGACTCATACACACACGTCTGTGTGTAGTTCAGCAACACTCTGCTATTGTTCCAAGACAGGCCCATTTACTTGACTGATATTATTAATGACCGAACGTCTGCCATAATTAGTTTATTATGCAAATGTGATGAACAGTTTCTTCTCTATGGAATTAATTTCATTTTGCAGTGACTCAAGAGAAAATGGCATATTATGATTTAAATGCACAAGAGTCTGTATTTTACACCTACAGTAAACCAATCAGCTGTAATGCACTTAAATCATAAATTTTGCCGCTGGGAGGTACTTCACCATGCTTTTATCTTTTAAAGAAGAAAAGCCCCCAGATGAGTCACACAGCTCTGTTGCATTAATGCGGTGCTTTAAATCTCCAGGTACCAGCTGAATAAGATTGTGGTGGATACAGAAGCCGGGCCTTATAGAAACCAGACCGTCGTGTTCCTCGGGTCGAGCAGAGGGTCCATCCTCAAGTTCCTCATCATGCCCAACCAGGACAACTCGGTCACCAACAGCAACATCTTCCTGGAGGAACTGGAGGGATTCAACCCTGATAAGTAAGACGTTAAAACTGAATAGGAATATACATGTTTGGAATTACACTTATTTATTATTTATGACACTTATACGCTCTCTTGCTGAGCGTTAGACGAGAAGGTGGATACCATTCTCATGTCTGTAGGTTAACAGCCAGCTGCCGGGTATCTTACCTGAGCACTGGAAGTAATGTGACACGGATAGCCTGGCTCTCTGTAGCAGCAACTCTAAAGCTCACTAATTAACACGTTATACTGTGTCTAGTTTGTTTAATCCGTACGAAACCTGAAGTGTGAAAACATCACGTTGTGGTTTTAAGGGGGGGATTTGTGCCTTTTTTCCCACTAACTTCCTTTGCTCTCGTTGTCACTTTGAAGTTGTTGTATGATGTGTTAATTAGGGAGCTTTAGAGGTGCTGGTATTATGTTTACCATCACAGCCAGGTTAGCTGTTCTTCCCCCCCCCCCCCGTTTCCAGTCTGTATGCTAAAATGCGCTACGCTAACTTAGCTAGCTGCTGGAGTTAACCCAACTGGTGTCAATCTTCTCATCTAACTCCAACTATAACTTTACCGCAGTTAGAGAGCTTGATGTAAAAGAGCTCAAGACGTACAGGGGAGGTGAGGAAAGGGTTAAATGACATCTCGGGTTGATGTGTACACAGCGAGGGGAGCTGGTGGGGGGGGGGATACGCCTAGAAAAAGGGTCGCATGGGAAAAAAGGGGAAGGCATGACATGCCCCCGAAAAAATGACGTGTCCTGAATTATGCAGAACGCCTCACCTATTCTTCCAGAGGTACACACATTTGTGCCGGAGCTAAGACGATGCAACCCCATTCAGCAAATACACAAATAGGGCAAACAGAAAAGAATCGGGTTAGAGGCTAATATTCAATATCCGTGAATCTTCTAATGACGCAGAGACATATTTTATTATGGCATTAGGGAGGGAAAATCCGTAATGAAATAATGATAAAAATCACATTATCCTTCACATTATCCAAAATGACATGATGCCAGAAACAAATGACCTCTTATCTTGAGTCTGAAGCCAAATCATATTTAATATCTGGATCTTTACAAAAGATCGGAGTGGGCTTCTTGTCCATTTTTTCATTAGCATTGTGCGGCAGGCAGCTTTGGGGTTTCATTGGATGCCCATCACTACGTAATGAACACTGGGTACAATGCCTTTTCAATCTTCATTTTTGCTTTTGTTCTCTGTTGGAGAGGCAGCGTACCACATGGTGGATGGCTGCAGGGTGGGGGGGGGGGGGGGGGGGGAAGGAGATTGTCACACAGATGCGGGCAGATTTGGCAGGTGATTATCTTTCACCAAGGCTAATTAGAGGCATTTAAAAAAAGAAAGAACATGTTTCTAAACACTAGCTTTCTCTCGTGGTAATTGCGCTCCTGATCTATATACCATTTTTATTCAGCATTAAGGGGAAACAGAGGATTCATTCTCGAAATTGGCTGGAAGCACGTTCTCCCTGTAGTAGAGTCCAATCGACTTCTTACTTAATATTCAACCTTCTAAAACATGCTCTCCAATTTGTGTCTCAGCTTATTTGTTCTGCTTCAGACTTGACAAAAGGAGGGATAGTGATGGCAAGTGAAAAGAGCGGACTGTGTGATGAATGACCAAGTGTGGACTGGAGTCAGCGTGTGAGGGATAATTTGGTGTGCGTGGCGAGTCCAATCGGAGGTCAGTGACAGTCCGGCGATCGCAGCGGGAGCTCGGCTAATCAGGAGACAGAGCAGAGCCACATCTTTTTCTCTTTTATGCTCCAGGCCATGGCCTCCTCCAACCTCACCTTCCATACACAGACAAAGAGATGCCTTGTGCCCTGTAATAAACCCGTTCCTGTGTACCCAGGGCCACTAACACGGTCATCTTTTAGGAAGTCAACACAGAGAGAACTCCCTGCTTTGTGATAGTCCAGTTGCTTTAATAAACCAGGAAATGAGAACGATGCAACACTAATAGAGCTTATATCCTCTCCTATTTTCTCCCCGTGTCTGATTTTTGTTTCTGTTTCTCATATTTTCTTGTCTTTGTTGTTTGTTTTTTTGCCTTTTTCCTGCATTTGTTAGTTGTGTATTCAATTCTTTTTCCGCTTCCCTTACATCTGTCCCCCTCCTTCTCACTGCATTTTCCTGATATTGGTTTTAAAGAATAACTCAGCGCTTGACCTTAGCAGAATGATAGATTCTTCTTAATGACTGTGGGTCTGCCGCAATGTTATTACCATAAACCATCCAGATACAACCAACCGATGCATGAGTGCACATGTGCATAAGAAGGTATAAATCCCGTGCACGGAGGCTGCTCGGTGCCGGCTATCGTAGCTCTAAGTGCCAATTAGAAGCGATTCAGCTCTTGGCTGCTGTTATTTGATGGCCAGCCAACCTCTCGAACCTCGACAATCAGCCCAGCGCTTATTTGGATTGACACCGTAACATCTGGCTACTCGGCTACCTCTCATATATTTCTCTTTTATTATAGCCTTTATTTATGGAGCTGTTTATGTTTGGTTGGTTCACGTTGAGTCATGAGGAATTATTGTTCCTGCCGTATGGCTCAGTGAGGTCAGAGGTCTGATGCGCAGACCTGGTCTTGGTAATTGAAATTTCCTAATGCATTTCTTTTTGCATTTTGTGTGTGCTGAAGGTGCGCTGAAGACTCTCTGCAGGCCAGGCAGCTGTTGTCTCTGACTCTGGACCGGGCGAGCCACACTCTGCTCCTCGCCTTCCCCTCCTGTGTGGTCAGAGTACCGGTGGCTCGATGCCAGCTCTACTCCCGATGCATGAAGTAAGTCTGCACCGCGGTCCGTACATGAACATAAAAGAGCCGCAGGGCAGCTTAATAAGAAGTTAGGTGACCATTCAATAACCATCTGGCCTTCACAAGTGTCCTTGAGCATGACACCGTGAACCTCTGCCAGCTCCGGCATGCCGCTGACCTCAATTTCCATCCAATAATAACCCTACTACAACTTAATAACAACTGTCACTGTGCCCTTGAGCAAAGTGATAATCTGGTAACTGCTGCAATAAAATGTGCCAGTAAATTGGATGAAAATCTAATAGAAGCCGTTAGTGTAATACCTGCCCATTAAATATAATGCTGTGTTATTACTTTTGCCTGCTATTTTAACTTGATCATAGATGTTCCCTGATTCTAACAGATACTAATAAAATAGTAAGACTGACAGTGTAATACATGATGTAATATATACGACCTGGAGGGTGTGGCCTTAATCCAGTGTCACATCGACTATGCATGCTCCGCCTGGTTCCAAAAAAAGCTTAAAAGCAGAGTGCAAGTCATGCAAGACAATATAGTAATGTACATCTTGAATGTTACAAGAACCCTTGAGCTGAGAGTCAATCTGTTTAAACTCAATGTATGATATCATCAAGGGAATGGCACCAGGCTACGAGATGCACCATGTTGACATGTTGACATGGTGCATCATAGATGGATAGAACTTTCTTTATCCCGAGGGAAATTGTTTGAAAGCATAGTGACTTTACCAGCGAGTGTTACGTCATGTAAAGTCCCAGCACAGTGAGGAGCTCGCTCTTCTATAGTGGCACAGACCTATGGAAGGACGTCCCACTCTACATCAGAGAGTTAGAGGAGAGGGCTTTATGGGAATAAGGTGAAGCAGCAACCTCTGGAGTTTATTATAGCACGTGTGTGAGATCATACTTGTGTCTGGTTGATGTTTTATATTTTAAAGCATTGCACTCATGATTGTATTTAGATTGACGTTTCCGAAGTGATGTATTTGATGAATAAGTGTGTCGTTACGCTTTCATGTGCTAACCATCCAAGGACGTTTTTATTTCTCTTGTTCTTAAAGTCACATTAAAAATCAATCCATTACATCAATGTGGTAAAAAATGATAATAATAAAGCTTTTGAGAAGAATGTAACAAATCCTTATAATAATAATTAGTACATCATCAGTTATAGTACATTATAAGGCATAATCAGTTGTTAAAGTGTTATTTATCTGTGAGATATTAATGTATATAGAAGAGAGATTATATTATATTATATTTCATCACTTCCTGCAGCAGTTATAAGATTATCAGGAGCTCCAGTGAAGTTTGTAGTTATTCTGGACCTCTGCCAGTGTGAATGTGTTTAACTTAAACTGAAGGTGCAGCAATACCCCAAGTTTACTAATCCTACATAATTAAACATTCAAATACATATATTGAAAGTCATTATATTTCACCTGCATACACCTTACACAAGGACATTAACACAGACTCTCCTTCGCCGCCACATTAACCGGGTCTGTCCACTGACACACACACACACACACACACACACACCAGCATGTCAGGCTGTGTTCACTGAACCAGGTGAGTCATATAAGCGTGTGATCCAGAGCACATTAAGAAACGCTCACATGCGTTCTGAGGTGCGTTTAGTGTGTGAGTTTATGTGTTTGGATGCGAGGCGGAGAGTTAATGTTGTGTACGCGAGTATGTTCAAGATTTCACACTTCAGCTGCTTCAGGTTTTTGAACCTTTGAAGTGTGTCTGTGAGTGCTTCCTTCACACACAGCGCCAGTCTACGTGGTTGGCTCTTTTTTTTTCTCTCTCTCCACACAAATCTTTAATAATTTAACATTTCACCGTCTGCTTTCAGTCGGAGGTTGACCTTTTAACCTCATTTAACCCCGCGGACAGACCCGTCGTTAAAAAGTCACGTTGTGCCACAAATGGAATCCTCTGTTAATGGTCACACAGCACACGCAGTGACATTTAGACTCCTCCTAGTGTTAGGATCTGTGGGAAGCTCTTGTATCAGCGCCCGGCGAGCTGTGTGGGTCTGGTGCCTTCATCAAGGGCACCTCGGCAGCGCCTTTTAAAGTTTGGGGACTTGAACCGGCGACCTTCGGGTTCCCAAGCCAAGTTCCTACGGACCAAGCTGCTGCCATTACGTCATTAAAGACAATTAATCCCTTTTAGGCCACTTGACTAAATTACAAAAATACTACAGGTTTCTAATTGTATTCATTTCTATTCATACAAAATGTATAACAATGAGCTTACAAAGGCTTTTTCAGAATCAGATAATCATTCTAGTTGTGAACTGAGAGCATTTAATTTCTCCTTATTGCTGCAGTCAAGGGCATTTTAACATCTGATGTTAAAATGTAATATATCTATATATGAACCCCGCTGTCTGACATCTAAACCACCAGCAGCGCAGACGGCGTGAAACTGTTCTTGCATATAACAGCTTGCTGTTACTCTCCAATCCCAGAATGCCTCACTATCCCAGACCTGCACTCAGGAAATGTATTAGCTTCACCCAAAACTCGTATCTGCATCTCCATCGTCTCGACAAAGAATTAACTTTCACGCTTCGCTCCCGAGAACTACTTTAATTAACACAAGAAAGCATTTGATCTCAAATCCTTTTCTGCCCTCGACGGCATTTCCACCCTGCCCGATATTGAAGTAGATGACAAAATATTCACAGTGATGAATAACATCATCAAGCAAGTTTCAAGTCTTAAGAAATTAGATATAAATGGAAAATGAGAAGCTTTCTTGGAAGTAGGAAATTGATATAAAAACATCTGATTTAATCCCTAAATTAATCCACAAAGAAAGAAAGAAGTTCGTTACTTGGAGAACCCCTTCACAAATGTTGTTTCCTTTAATGTTTAAACTGCACAAAGTGACATTTTTAAGTGAAATAGAGATTCTTAAGTGATTTGTTCTGTCGCTCTGCAGGAACTGCATCGCCTCGAGGGATCCTTACTGTGGCTGGACCAGAGGAAGCACCTGCTCTTTCCTCCGACCTGGCACCAGGTATGACACCTCTCCGTTTGTGTATACATCACCACAACACACACACACACACACACACACTGTCCTCATTCCTCTGCAGGTTATTTTTCTGACAGTACAGCTAGTCGACCTCCCGTAGAGACGTCCCATATATTTTTCATCTGCTCTGGAAGTCCTTGGTTCTATCTGCAACTACTCTGAGTAACATCTGTGTCTCTAAGTAGCCTGTCACACAGTCTGCTCCGCGTACATTATTGATTCAAGATGTCTGCTGCCGCTGTTAAACAATACGATGTTCCTTTACTTTGTTATCAAGTGGTGGCCACATACTGAAACACCGTGTAGGTGTGTTTCTCTGTTGTACAGTCTGTGTCATGGAGATGTAACCAGACAGTATGTTGTCTGGATATGTGTGTGTGTGTGTGAGTGTGTGTGTGACCTCTCTCTCTCTCTCCTCCTGCTACTGGAACGCAGCGATCTGCCTTGATAGCTAACCTCCAGTCGCGACTGCCTCCCTCCAGTGAAATCAAATCTGTCTTCAGTCAGGCCGCTTATTGAATTAGCGCTTCGAAACACAGGTGTAGTGCCGGCAGAACAGACAACACGGGCCTTTAGAACACCTCAGGCTACCTGCTTATACTATTAAAGGCCTCTGTGTTGGTCTTGATTTGATTTACCAAGGGCGGTCAACTCGGCAATCGATTTTGCTTTGAGTTACTGGGGATTTTCCTCTTTGTGGACTAATGCAGCCTCTCTTTGCAAACTGACGCCAGAGGAGAGTTTGATGTTTTATGACATTAGATTGTAATTTGGGAAGTTTCTAAGAAAAGGAAGTTTTGTATTCTTTATAAAACAAAGTTATTGCAGGTGTTTTATGATTGGTTTATAGTTGTGCGGTGTCATCTTCTATCATCGATGAGAGGTTTTTTTGTTTTTCCTAATTTTTTCATTGAAATTACCATCTAATTAATATGTATTATATGAATGTAAAGTAATGAAAAGTTTAATTATTATTTTAATGTATTAATGTAATGCCTTTAACTGACTGTACATACTGTGCTGTGTATAGTTAAAAAAATACTATAATACAGTACAGAACCTACTGCATATAAAATATAGTTTAAATTATAATTAGATTATTTAAAGAAATTATAATAAAAAATCAGTTTGGGTGGTGCTTTCAGTACATTTCTACATTTTTAACAGGCCTGAAAATAAACTGAATCAATGCCTTATACAAAATTTAAATCAAAAATCAATTCCATATCTTGTAATGTATGAAAATGCCCAAAAGGAACTCTGTAAGCGGACTACTTCATTACTATAAGCTAATTATTTAAGCAGCATTTATAGAGGAAGGATAATAAACTGCAAAAGCAAACCCTGGGTTACAAGAACCATCGCCGTAAACACACATATGTTCTTTATCACTTTTCCTTTTCATGATGAAGCCTTTAAATATCGATGTGCTACACTGTAAAAAAAAAAGCGAAACAATAAACAAAACATGCACGCACTCACAGACCCACAGGCAAAGCAAATGACCCACTGTCGGTGAGAGGCAGCCAACTGCAAAACAAAACATTATTCTTTATTAAGGTGACAACCTGCTACAGGTTCACAGAGCGCTTGGACTCATTTGTCACAGTGATTTCTAGGCATTCAAAGCACGGATGTTGGCTGCGCCGCTGCCTGAGCCTTTAGCTAATTGCAGAACACTGACTTCTTAGTCACTTGTTCAAATGAGCTTTTTGTGCTACAGTTCTTCAAATGTTGTTTGATGGCCAAATAGTGATTCAGAGTAGCGGCGCTATTTGTGGAACCATGTAGAACTTGAAATGGTTATTTACTTCTGTGTAAAGACTTTCTTTTTAAATCCAAAGTGTCGTTAGTGGTTTTGACTGACTCATTACCACAAGAGATAAAGCAAAGCTTGTTAGATTCATCTGTATTAACCACAAGATGATGTGATATTGTCTTTTCTTTCATGAAAAAAAGATGTTGGCCAGCATTCAAAACATACTTCATACCTTGAAGGCTTTAAATACGCTTTTATTTCTCTAAATGTTCCTGAAATTATTACATAGGCCAGCCTACACTGATGCCAAACGCTCGCTGATGGATCCTTTTTAAAACAAGTCTGAAGTGTTTGGTCCTTAAGTGTCCTCCAGTTTAAATCTCGTTCATATTGAAAAGTGATGACCTGATAACATCAACTTCGTGATCATGCATTAATATCGAGCAGTTTTTTTATTTTTGTGTGGTTAAAAGGAGATATAACGTGGTAATTAGTGACCTTTTAGAGCTCTTGGTAGGCAGATCTTTCTTCACCCTGAAAGCGTCAGGCTTAGCTTTATGCTAAGCTAAGCTCACCTTCTCCTGCCTCGTGCTACATATAGTACGTAATCGTACAGAGATGAGACAGCTGTGGCTCTCCAGCTCTGTCTGTCTTCAAGAACATGTTGAATTATTTATTTTAAATCTAGACGTTAGGGTGGAAAATAGTCTATGCCCGTATGAATAGCTCAAAACCGCCTCTATGTTAGTAGACGTGTGTGTGTGTGTGTGTGTGTGTGTGTGTGTGTGTGTGTGTGTGTGTGTGTTCTGCATCAGATATCCAACATTGAAATCAGAATGAAAACCTTGTGTCTGGTTTTGGTACAAATGAAAAAATGTAAAACATTATGTGATCATGATTTTAATATATATACAATGTGTTGTGTGTTATATCACTTAGTTACAGGTATTTCCACTCGTATGCACGTCATTGTAAATGTACTCAATGAACTCTTAAGGCACACACGCACACGCACACACACACACACACACACACACACACACACACACACACACACACACACACACACTTACTCAGAGCCTGTCCTTTGCAACTTGGTGCTGTTTTCCCTGATATGAGCCAGGATTGAGAGCAGTGTTTCCTCATGAGCACCTGGTCTCTGTGCTGTTCTCATTTCCTTCCTGCTTCCTCACCTCATCACATGTTTCTGTCCTTTGAGTTTTCAATGCTCCCCTGTTGCCAGACTGGGAAATGAGTTTTAAAGCGCGAGGACAGAGTAGTCGAAACAAGAGATTTGTGTAGAATCGTACAATATGAGGAACATTTACTTTTGTGACACGTGACTTTTTTTTCACAGAGGTACAAAACAATATGTATTAATCTGATATGATGATCTCGTGATATAGATAGTCAGATCGTCCTACTCTAACTCCTTAGTACTTGAAGAGATGGAGTTTATATTTACGGCACACAAGACAAGCTGACCTAGAAATATTCAGTGCCTTCATTTGCTTAATTAATGACCCTGCAGGCATAAGTGGTTATCTTTGAATTATAATGGTGATTATTGCAGGATATTAGCCTGCTCAAGGGTCTCTTGAGTTCTTCTGCTATTTTTATGAAGGTTTTTTTATTTCCTCACTCAAAAGATAAACAAGGTTTTCGACAATCAAAGTGTTGAAGCAGCTTGCAGAGATCTACGCTCTCTTGTAACTTGTCCTTTGCTGTAACATTGAGATAGTTTTCCTCTATCCGAGTAGATCTGTGCTGTGTGTCGGTGGCCGAGTGGCTGTGCCTCCGTGTCCTCTGATTAATGACTGTGTCTCTTCCCCTCTGCAGACTGCCATTCGAGCAAGATGTCGAACAGGGAAACGTGGCGCACTTGGGTGACTGTGACGGTAAGAGGAATGATTCTCAGTCTGTGTGTGTTTTATGCGTGTGTGTTTAAAGTGTTAAAGCTAATAGCTCCCTTGTCTTTGCCTTGGATCCTTACATAACTGCTGTGTCTTCAGGGTAAACAAAAATACTGTTTCAGTTTATACAGAGGAAATAAACACAGAGACAAGTCCCAATCCGCCATGAAGTGCTCTGTAGTTTCTCACTTCTCCCTGGAGGAACCACCAACATGAAGACAGTCGGCGAGTCTCGTTGAGTCTCTGAGCTGGCAGGAAAATCCCTGTGTATGTTTTAGCTAACTTTGTTCTTCTCACTGTTTACTCAGTCCTTCCTTGTATACTATCTTTGCTTTGGTCTGGTAGGTTTTGTTGCATATACATGTGGTTAATTATATTACACTCCAGCTTGAGTTCCCCTTGATGTTTCCCTTTTCCTCCCTCCCTCTCTCTCTCTCTCTCTCCATATCATTATGAAAATAGAAGTGGTACACAGCAAAAATCTCTATTCTAGATACACAGAGGTTTTGAATACTCCCATGACACCCTCCTCTCTTTGATCTGAGCGCTAATTCCAATGCGTGCAAATTAATCCTTTGCTTCTCAAAGTTCCCTGAGTTCATGTGCCGTGCTCCCTGAGAAAAGAACAGATAAATATTGCATAATCGGAACCCGCAAACAACTCTAATCCTGTTTCGGATGGGCGCTCTGTTTGATGCTGCTCTCTCACTTCAGGTCCTCTGACCGCCCCAAACCACGGGGGAGGCGGCCTCTGTCACTGATGGCTGATGCTCGCTCTATGCTTTGTGCAGTTAAGATAGTTATTTGTCTTTATTGAGCACATGTGTAGCTACATATACAACATGTGGGGGGGAGCTTTTATCAAGCTGTTGGTCCTGCGTCGAAACAGAAACCGAAAGATGTTATTAGATTTAAAACAGATCGTGTTGTGCATGTATGCTGCTTTTGATTTCTGCAAGTTACTGTTTGTAGAATAACATAAACCAGAAGAGATGTTCGCTCTCCAAAAGGAAACTACGCTCAGCAAATACTATACATAGTGCTGCGCAGGACGCTTGTAATTAGAATTACAACTTCTATGATCATTACTCCTGTACCACACCAGGGGAGAGATGAACATAATTACTCTTGCTCAGTGTTAATTGAGTGCTTTTTAATCGATAGTATTGGATCCTCTTCTTGTACTTGTTATATCTTGACCTCTGGTGCAAGGTCTCAGGGGGTCAGAGAAAGTAATGATGCTGATACTGAAGGTGTAGAACGACTTTCCTCTCACTGCACACTGTGAATCATGACAGTGCTTTTTTTTGTATGTGTTGAAAGATGTCTACCACCCTTAAAGGAATGCCACAGTGATTTAATCTCACCTTTCCATAAAGTTGGGAGATTTGTGCGACAGAGATAAAGAAAATAGTCAAATCAAAGCAGCAGAGATCTCCTGACTTTTAGTTCCCGGACATACTCATGTCGTGCTCTAATTGGCTTACGAGAAGTTTGCAAAGGTAGCTCTCAAGCCGTGTGTGGAGAGACTCCAATGGTGGGCGATATGTGACATAGGAAGGGGAGACAAATCTGAATAGCTTGTTGAATCCCAAGTTTTCTGACCAAGGCAGCCCACCAGATGCCATAATGTCTGTGCACAGGCCCTGATGTTTTTCATGATTGATTTGGTTTGAATTATTAGACAAATTTGTCTTAAATGAAACGGGTCGGGATGACACAATGAAGCCCCCAGGCTTATTTCCATTGTGGTCCCCTTAAATGTCCACTTTAAATGTCATAAATTCAAACTATTAGTTCAGGTCATTGTGACCAGATTCCAATACAAAGGACATGAAAAGCTTATTTTTTATTGCACACTGGACAATTAAATGTTCTTCTCCCAAAGAGGCAGTATAACGGCTCTTCTTTGAACACAAATGATTGTTTTCTTAAATGACATCACCTCAAAACTATTCTTTTACACATGTTCAGTCAAATAATCTTTAGTGTACTCCAGAATGTTTTTCCCTTGTCATATTTAACCCTGTGAAACACATTCTACCTCACAGATACAATCTTCTCTCATTAGTGTGGGCCAAGCTCCAAAACACTGTGTCCTACATTCCCCATAATGCAACTTGATAGAAGATGTGACAAAGCTTCTTCCAGAGACTTCACAGAACTGTTTCACGAGCTGTGTGGTCGTTGGCATGATTAGTAAATGGTCTCTGTGCTTCTTTGAACTGGCCACACAGAATGTGAAGCAGAATATCACTTTTCTGATTAGTACAAAAGACTCAGTTACACAGAGAAGAAAGAGTGCAGAGCCCTGATGGCTGCTCCTCTTGGACCGGTGTCAGATAGAGATGTACTGTCCTGCTCCCTCGCCATGCCTTTGAGGAATCTTCTGAGCGTCTGAGTCATGTTTGCTCCTGCGTCTGTTCCAGTCAGGAAATATGCCCAGAGCTGAACTCTGTTGACGGAGGTGATCTCTGTTGTCGCTGGATGAACGAGAGAGCTGCTGGGTTGGCATGACAGGAATGCGAGGCGGCATCCATCTGACAGCTGCCACCAACACTTAGACGGCACTTTGTCTCAGATATTGTGATGAACTCTGTGCCTATCTTTTCTTTCATTTTCATTGTTTCCTGTTGTTAGTTAACGCTGAGTCCATCTTTGCAAACACAACATTCAGTTCGAGGAAGACAGAGAGGCGCAGCTTGAGCTCGCTATGACAAACTGTCTTTGGAAACTTTATACGCGTCTGTCAGCATCTTTCTCTGTGCTGCTCTCCACGCGCCTCATCTTCGCATACACAGGGCACATAATATACATCCATCAGTGTACTTACAACACACACACAGATGCTCACACATACACCAACACAAACTCTTCAGGGATCTGTGTTGGTGGAATAGACAGAAGGCATTTGGTTGCTGAATATTTCATATCTCTATATTGGACTCATTCCACCTGTCTGTATTTTGACCCAGCAGATGGGAGGTGAGATACGGTCTGGTCTGTCTGTCTCTCTGTGGGGAATTTTAGCAATCTCATTTTCACCCTCCCTTTGCGTACGTCTTTCCTCCAAGAGGAGTCTCTTTCTGCAGCTGCATGTCAGACTCGTGTCACGATCTTCAACAGCCATTAATACTAATATTTTTAATCAAGATTGGGGTTAGGCAGGCGGTACCCGGTAAGGTTGAAGGGCTTCCCATGATCCAAGACAAAGATTTATATTATATTTTCTTTCTATCATCTATTTTTCCCATAAACTAAAAGATAGTTGTACGTCTTCTGGTAGCTAACAAATCCAGTTACATCTGAAAAGATTACAAGGTCAAATTCCTCTAGAGTAGAACTTCTGACAACTCGTATACACGTATACAATCTGTGAAGAGGCGTCACACGTACACATTAACATTTCATGGGATCACAAACCAAAATAGTTTGAGATTCAACTAAATTTCACCTAAATTACAAAATACACATTGTGTTTTATTTGCCCTGGACTTGAGGGACTATTTCTTCAGTATAAAGTAGTTCCAGTAAAACATTTTCCAAATACAAGTTGACTGAAATGTAGATATGAAATACATTCATCCTTGTAGAAAACCCTGGACAAACACAACGTAAGGAAGAAGGAGGTATTTGGATGAACTGGTCCTTTGAGGTTGATGTTAGGCTGGTTTGATATTCACTTTTTTAAGAAGACATGTTTCAGTATATCAGATAAACACACCATGCAGAGATGCAGATTTAAAAACTAAAACTAATAAATAAATTCAATCAATTTTAAAACTGACAATGTAATGATTTTTAAATGATTCAATATACTTTTTGTGCCTTTTAGGTTTTGTCTGGCTCATCTTCTTTATAATCTTAAGGACAGAAGACGGCACAAAGCCTCTTGAGTCACTGATTACAGTAACTTGTTTTGCAGACTGGAGATTTGGCACTAAGACCTGTTTCAATTACTGCAAATGTCAGAAGTTTGAGTTGGGAAAAGTATCAAAATCAAACATTGCATGACAAAGATGCCCCAGGGCACCAAATCAACCTGCACAGCCCCGCACAGAGCCCGCTGAACCAGAGCAGTTGCATAATAAGAGCTACTTTAATTGTGTGTTCAACTGATTAATCTGGTTTAAGAGAGAGAATATTAATACCCGAGATCCCAAACACACATGAGCAGAATCATAATGTTCTCATTATAATCATTGAGCTCTCATTTACATCTGATACAGAGAGCAGCTGTGCCAAAAGAGCTGTGCTGATGTCTATTACGCAAGGAGCCTAAAGTGCCTTCCCACTTCTTACCACCAGGGGTCGGAGTTTCCTCGCCGTGGGTTATAATTCAAAACAATCCTCTCCACATGACTCTAATAAAAGCTGAGAGGGAGAGGGGGGGACATACATAAACAAAGACATGTCTCTCCTGCTGAGAGGAAAAGACTATTTTAAACTGGAGTAACCAAACAAAATAAGAATAAGAATCTATTGTAGCCCAGTGAGACAACATGTTTGTTTTTATTCTGGAGGAGAGAGGAACAACATTGATGCACAAGAGAGAGTGTATTGTGGTTTAAACAATGCAGTTTATTATAGAAATGACTGAAACATACACAGGTATTCAAACACACCCACGTAGTTTAGTTAGAGAAAAATGAGGTAATTGCAGTTCAAACACAGGCTTTAAGGCTAATTAGTTCACTGAGAGAGTGTGGCTGTGTTCTGGTCTGACTTGTTGAGATGTGTGCATGCAGCTCATACCTGCTTGTTGGTTTTTGTGTAAAATATGTGGGTCATGCTTTGGTAAGTAGGTCAGAAACACATTCATCGGGGACAAGCAAATCCTCAACAGCATGGCTGTGGCCTGTCTTAATTCACCTTTTAAAGATACAATCAAAATGTGGGACACAGCCTTCTGTGTGCGACTAAATGGCAACTGCTGCCTCACTGCAGGACTGTGCAGTAAAAAGATTTGTAATGTATAATGGTAAACGCACTATTTGTTAGGGTGGGTAACGTATTATTATGTTGTTATATTTGTTGAAATACTCTTTACATCCTGAAAGCAATCAATAAAGTCACAATGTTATAAAACCTGCCTCTCTATCTACCTGTCTGTCTATCTACCTGCCTCTCTATCTACCTGCCTCTCTATCTACCTGCCTCTCTAACTACCTGCCTGTCTAACTACCTGTCTATCTACCTGCCTCTCTATCTGCCTCTCTATCTACCTGCCTCTCTATCTACCTGCCTCTCTAACTACCTGCCTGTCTAACTACCTGTCTATCTACCTGCCTCTCTATCTGCCTCTCTATCTACCTGCCTCTCTAACTACCTGCCTGTCTATCTACCTGTCTGTCTATCGACCTGCCTATTTAAACGCCTTCTACTGCAAAGCACCAGGTGGCTTTCATTGTGAATCAGTCAGTCAGTGTGTTTGTCACTGACGGTAGCGCCCACAGTGATTGTTTATCTGAAGTCTTCCAAACAAGTCGCAGCTGTGTGGAAATGTCCCTCATTGTGTGCGGCATGAAATCAGTTTAGCAATTATGTTTGTCAGACTTGTGCATTGAAACAACAGCAGTTTGTTCGGCTGCACTTTAAACAGATACATCAGCTCTTCTGTTGTATTTGTGACGAAGCAGCTGCTCAAGGTTTGCTGTGGTATAAATCAATATTCCAGCGATTGGCTGTTTCAAAATGTGCGATGGACATAATCTATCTTGCCGGAGGAAATTTTAATTTTAGATTTAAGGGAAGTGCACAGACATCTCCCCCTTCAGCGGAGCACTGTGAAAAGAAGTCTCTAGTGACAGACTTTGCACAGATACATGTCAGTATAGTCAAGTCAGACATTTTAGGGGACATGGAGGGGATCTTTAAGCTTCATATGCAACATTTGATGATACCCGTAGAGCAGGGGAGTCAAACTCACTTTAGTTCAGGGGCCACATGCAGCACATTTTGATCTCAAGTGGGCCGGACCAGTAAAATCACAGCATAATAACGTGTGGCATGTTTGACACCCCTGCCGTAGAGTCTCAACTAATTCATAAAGATCCCTTATTTAGGGCCTAGAGGAAACTTTTACCGTGACATCTGCTTCATGCATACTTTTAATTTTGGGACAGCAAAGTCTAAATGTTTGATTATATTCATATTTAGCCTGAAAGAAGAAAATGGCCTCTTGGGAAGGACTCTCTGTGCACAGAGGTTAGATACCTGCTCTGCCCTGAACAGCACTTGTGTGATAGAAGGTTTGTCAAACACTATGATTGTATCACGCAGAACGCAGCGCAGTCAAGGGTATAATTTAAGACCTTTTCAATCGTGTGTGAAATTTGAAACTTTCTTTCGTTTGACGGCTCTGACCAAAACACATGTCAGCCATTATAAATTCAAGGGCGGAGGTTTTCCAAATGTAATTCAAGCGCAGGATTGTAGGTGCTCCTTCAGCTGCTTCTTGAAAGATGCAACAGTCTGTGCTCATACATGCTCAATCTCTTCTTCCAGAGCAGCTGTCAAGAAGCAAATTGTTCACACATTTATTTCACAGCATGCCATGATTATGACATACATGCATACATTCAAAGACACACATATATGTATATGCACACATGAACACGGATTCCAGGTGTGGCGGTGGGGTGTTTGGTAAATGCCCTTGAACGTACATTTCTGCAGTTGAAAAACAATACTCTTGATGTAAACAAGTGTGTTTCTTTCCTGTCAGTGATAAGCAGTAGCTCTCTGAAAGCCAATCTGGCTCAAGAGGAGAGTGTGTGTGTGTGTGTGTGTGTGTGTGTGTGTGTGTGTGTGTGTGTGTGTGTGTGTGTGTGTGTGTGTGTGTGTGTGTGTGTGTGCATATCAGTGTGTCTTGCCACGCGACTGTGTGTGTGTGTGTGAGTCTATGCATGCACATATGTGAGCATTTGTGGGTGTTACCTCACCTTCGGGACAAATGATTCATTACAGACGAGCCATGGGGTCGGGGGCCCTGACTGCGCCTGTTGTCATGGAAGCGAGTGTTGGAAAGAGCAGATCTCCTTTCAGTATCATCTTCAGATTGTTGGGACATCGACTTGGCTTTGACTGTCTCTCTGTTTCAATCTGCTTATTGTCTCTCTCTACTGCCGTGTCTCTGTCCATCTTGTCTCTTTTGCTCACGCTTGTTTGCTAGTGTTCTCTCTATATGGATATAACATTGTTCGTAAAAACAAATGATTTCGTATCCTTGATCTACAGCAGGGGTGGGGAACCTCCGGCCCTCAAGGTAATTCATAAACACTATCAACTAGAATAGAACTAGAATAAAAGTCTAGACAGCAATAGACGGGCGATTGGTTGTTTTTCCTGTCCAAGGTCAGGGTCCTTGAACACAACACGAGCAGAACGTGCCATCACGTGGTCACGTCATGTCAAGAAACTTCAATATTAAACGAGACTGTCATCGACATCAGTGAACGCAGCGTGGCGAGTGTAAAACAAGAGAAAGGTGGATGCGGAATGTCGCACTTTCCAGGAGAAATGGACGAACGATTATTTCTTTGAGGCCGTAAAAGGCCAATGTGCCTAGTTTGTGCGGACGGGCTTGCGGTGAAACGCGAAACATGTCAAATTGCACGATCTGAAAGGACGAGTGCTTCAGATAAAGTTAACGCTCTTCGCGGAGTTTGGCCCAACAAGCAGCTCTCTCCAGAGCGTAACAAACATGGAGAGATGGAGAGGTAGACCAACACACCAAGAACAGACTATTCCACCACTGCTGTGCAGTTATCACTGACATTTACAATACTCACTTTATTTTCTATCAACCTCTTGGTACTTATATTATTTTGTATTCTATTTAATTATTGTGTACTGCCTTTCTCCTTCATATGTTCTTTTGATGTGACAAGATGCATTTCCCCGTTGTGGGACTAATAAAGGATTTCTGATAAAACGGAAAGATAAATTAATAAAAAAGTTGCTTTTTTGCAACAGCATAAAAGAAAAGTGAAATGTATGGGCTGTGTCTTACAAAGAAATTGCAGAGGTTATGAGAAGAAAAAAAATGGCCCTTGATAGGAAAAATGTTCCCCACCCCTGATCTACAGTATGTTCAGACTACTTCTTCTGCTGTGCTAAAATATGCTAAAATACCACTTGCCAGTGCAAGAAGCTAAGTTGAAATAGCTCCCTGGTGGACCCACACCAAGTCATGCTCATGTCTTCTTTCTCTCAGACAATTAATTACATTAGTTTCCACAGTGTAGCACGCACAAACACTCACACACACACACTATATACACTCAGACCCTGTGACCCAGCTGGCTTCCATACATACAGCATGTTGTCTATCGAGCTTCGTTCAGAGTCTTTTCTTTTAAATACGAGGTAAACTGGTTTGTAGAGGAAATTCAGAGGAGTGGGTGTGAAGAAAAAGTGTAACACAACAGAGAAACCTGTGTGACTCATTGTGTTTCCTTGTATTTGACAGACATTGACGAACACTTTTGACTTTATTTGAATAGATGGTATGTGACCAGGGGCAGGGTCAGAAAAGTTTGAATGGGGGTGCAGACTGAGTTTTAAAGGTGTGTCTTTGTAGTCATTCTGCATCTGTCTGTGATCGTTTTGTGTCTCAATGTGATTGTTTTGCATCTCTCTGTCATCATTTAGCATCATTTTGTAGTCGTTTTGTGTCTCATTGTGGATGTCTTTTGTCTTTTTGTGGATGTTTTATGTCTTTATGTGGATGTTTCGTATCTCTCTGTTATCATTTTGCATCTCTTTGTAGTCGTTTTGCCACTCTTTGCAGTTGTTTTGTGTCTCTATGTAATGGTCTTGCATGTCTTTGTACATATTTTGTGTCTTTTTGTGGTCATTTTGCATCCCTCTGTACTCGTTTTGCACGTTTATGTTGATGTTTTGCACCTTTCTAGTCGTTTTTATCTCTCTGCAGTTGTTTTGCCACTCTCAGTGCAAGAATGAATGATGACATCGCTCTTACGACGTGTTTCCATAAAAATGAGGACAGGATTTGCATCTAATTAGCAATGAAGGGAAGGGTGGGAAAAATATCAGCAGATGGGAGGAATGAGATATGAGATAATGAACTTTCAGGCCTTGCAGACAGAAGCCACACGAATGCCTTTGGATCTTTGCAGCTGACTAGTTAGTAAGAGACAAGTGTGGAAATGAAGGGACTGGGTGTTTAAAGGTCAAAACATTGATTTAGCAGCATTCTCACCTTTTGTATTGCAGTGAACACATGATCTCATCTGAGCCTGGATCAGTAATGTCATCCTGAGAAGATAATTATTCCAGCCCCAGTATGTCTGCTATTCTCTCATCCATTCTTATTTAATATTCCTCTAAGACTCAGTTTTTATCTCACAGACATAATCTCTTCCATAATCTCTTTTGGGTCCCTGTATTATCTGTTAGGCTGTCGAAATTGATGTTTATTCCTCTATACTTTTATCAAGCCCCTGTCACAACTCTGCAAATGCCTGTGGTCGCTTCTTCCTGTCATGACTGTCAGATGCGATATTATCTCGACGGAGGCAGAGCACTATCGACAGACAATGGGACAAACGCTGTGTGCGGAAGCAGCACGGACAGATACACCATGGTAAATGTCACCTTTAATTGGATTGTTTGGATATTGCCCGTTAAGACCAAATAAACAGCGTGATGACAGGATGTGAAGCTAATGAGCACCTGAGGGTAATAAATTCAGCTGTCTCTAGTATCAACAGCTGCTGATGGAGGACAAATACCAAGTCAAAAGTGAGCTGAAGGGCACTCCGGCTTGCTCCTTGTCTGTTTGTTTAGCTCATTAGCTCAAGCTACCCATGTCGCATTTAGTTCACTTTGCCAAAAGCAAAACACCATAGTTGATGAGGTTTTAGGTGATCTGCAGAATACTGAAGCAGCAGCATTAGTGCAGCTTCAGTGAGGACCAGCAACACGGCGTATTCCTCTGCTTCAAATAACACCAGCAGCAGGTCAGTTTATTGTTCGGCCTATCACTTCACATTTACTCATGGTGCCCACAGGATGAATTCTACTGTTTTTAGTGATCTCCTGACTTTTACTCTGGTGCCACCATGAGGTTGTCCACAAACTATTGCGTGAATTGCCAGGTACAGACATCTTTCCTCGGGATGAATGGTAAATCCTCAAATCTTTCATCTATCACCAAATTCTCACATTCAATTCTTTGGTTAAAGACTAAATACTGCAAAACTACTGATACCGCCATCAGCCTGAGCGGCACTTTGTGCTAAGTGCTAATTAGCTAATGTCGACAGGCTTACATGATGAACGAAGATGAACATGATAAACATTATACTGGGGTATACATAGGGTTATAATTGTGAGCATGTTAGTATGCTGATATATGATTTTTGTTTTCAACCATCACATGTTAAAAAAATACAATCAGAAACTTCAGAATAGCCTCTAAATAGACGGTGTGGAAAGATTATTTTGTCGACTGCTGTTTCCAAGGTAAAGAATGAACTTTCAATCTAAATGACAAGTAATTTGTGACTTCAGTCTGGAAATAGTGTTACTTCAAGAACACATTTCAGTCAGGATATCCTTCAGGTTGTTCAGGAGACAAAGTCTAAGAGGAGGAAAAGGAAGAACCGCCCTATAGTGTGGCACACTGACCTATTGATGTGAATCTGGTGCAGGTACAAACCAGATTACAGGCACACAGAGAGTTGGAGGCGAACAGATTAGTGAGCATTTGAAAGGGGAGAAGGGAGAGGATTTTGCATGGATGAGGGAGAGGAGAGGAGAGAGGATTATGGAAGGCAGAGCCTGGATCCTAAAATAATCCTCTCAGTATACTGGGCTGTATGTGCCGTGGGGCAGAGGCCAGTTTGAGCTATTAAATTCTCATTGAGTTTGTACGCCGCAGTTTGAACACTTCTGAATGTGTGATCATCACCACCACCTCTGTTGTACAGGAGGATGTGTTTGATTTCTTCTTAAGTTTATATCTCTCTGGCCCAACACACACACACACACACACACACACACACACACACACACACACACACACACACACACACACAATCTGGAAAGCTGGTTGGGCGCTACATGCCCCTCCTTCTTTCCATGCTCCATGGTCTAATTTGAGTATTGCCATGGCTACGTAAGATTCAAGGTCAGGGGGTCAGTGACGTTGCAGCCGAACACCGGATAGATGTGTCGCTGTTTCATGGCGACACAGAGACATAATATAACCCCGAGAAAAGATGGCAGATGAGGATCAGGAAGGAAACCATCAGACTGACAAAACCAGCTAAATGGGAGGAAGAGGAAGTTTACAACCAGTGAATACGATAAGGCAAAACACTCTTACAGCATCTTTCCCAGCATTGTACTTTTAAACGGTGCATTCAGGAAGAAGCATCCATCTATGTTCTACTGTTTTTTTGGGGGTTTATGATTTGAGGATCTATGGGCAGGACCTATAGAAAAGTATTGTGTACACAAGCATGAAGGAACAATATGGAGAGGTATGAACATAAACATGCATATGTGGTGCCGAGAGACTGTATATAAAAATATGAGCTTTGATTTAGATGTGATTCAAAAGAGAGAAAGGCAGAGACGCATACACAGCACACAGACGAAAGAGGGATGGGTGTGAACGCTCTGTGTTGCTCCACTAACCTACTTACCATAATCTCTCTCTTCTTCTCATTTCATAACTGCCTGAGTTACATGATACACTCGTCATCTTGCCCACGCTTGCAAATCAATTATTTTCATCAGCACTGTTATGTGGCAGTGTTTCTGCTTTATTTCTCTTACACGCCCACATGTCAAAGGGAAACGTCAGGAATAAAAATGTACCCAACAAACTACATACATACATGCATATACACATACATACATTTGTTGTTTTTATGTGAAGCATTTTGCATCAACACAATTGCATAAAGCATTTAATCAGATTGTTTTTTCCCTTCAATATTATTCTTAATTAAGCATTGCATTTAATTTGTCTTACAGTAATAACTCACTCACTTTCCCCCTTGCTGCCTTAAAAGTTATAAATGTATCCTGCATTGCAACATTTCAGGAAATGGAAAACAAAACAACACAGTGCAGCATCCTGTGGCCACACTTAATTCCTCTACCAAGATTAGTGTTTGTTAATCCGGTGATATAATGTCCCACAATGTTGCATCCAGCTAAAGGAAAACTGAGGACACAATAGCAGCTCTATGGCTAATTATTTACAAAAAAAAAGTACCAAAGCAAATGTTGTAGAGTCATAGGCTATAACTTTGGCTCCCTATGTCTTTATTAATGTGTTTGTCTAATGCACCACAGCAGCAGGCCTCCCTAACAACCACACATGTTCATGCTTCATATGTTCTGTTGGAAGGGAGCAAAACATGGAAACACTATAACCACCATATGAGGGAAATTAGGAAAACGACATTCATTATCTGTGCTCCCTAGAGAAATATCAACATGTATGTTGTGTCCATGCAACTAAAAGTGATGTTAAAATACAAATGTCAGTGTCATGATACAATAAAGTAGTCTTAGCCTATTATATTGTATAGCCTTTCCATTGCCCCTACCATTTTATAGAATTATAGGCTACCATATAGCTTTTATATTGTCAAATTTATGTTTCCTATCTTCTCTGTGACCATTGATATTAATTTCAGTATCCAACACAATTACTGAGATTTGTTATGTATTTTCACTTTTATTATCATTTTAGTGGTACCATAACTATCAGAAAATAAAAGACAGCTTGATTCAAGCTGTGAGCTGGTCTCTGTTGTTGATTTGTATGTGGTATGAAAACATGCAAAACACCCTTGTGGCCTTTTAAGTCTGTTTAAAAAAATCTCCAATCCAAGAATGTAGGCTATAGCCTATATATTGAAGAGTTGTTATGAAGGACTCTTATTTATCTATAATCTAAAATGCATTATAGTTCCTTTTAATCGAGTATAGAGTGGAGGAATTATAGTTGTTATACAGTAACATAATTACATTCATTCTAAAAATGTGCGCTTGTTATTAAATAGTTCCCACGCTGGTTGACTGTCGGTCTGAACTGACACACTGCCACACTTTCCCATGCACGCTAGAACCTCCTTCAAGCGCGCGGAGGGAGGCGCGCCCGTCAGATCACGGGGCACGAGGCGGGCGGACCGCGGGGTGAGGATCATGTGTAGTCCACGCGCTGAAACAGGGTTAGCCTACAGTGAGCTGCAGAGCAGGACAGAGCTGGGAGAAGACGAGGAGCTGCTGCTTTATAACCGTATAGGTGTTTCATTGCAACAGTAACTCTAAGACTGCGCGCAGCTGACAGACAGTACATAACTACTGACACTCAGCGTTGCTTTTATTTATTTTAAGGTCGGTGCATGCGAAGAAAAGGTAGAAAATTCATATGAGGATTTGCTGTTGTGACAGTTTTCAGCTGCTCCGTTTTGGAGCAAATAAGTGCGCGTCGCTCTCAGTGTCTCTTGGCTTCATTTGGAGTTGTATGACTTGAAGAGTTGGCTAGACTTCACCGCCAACATGAGAGGTGAGTTTGTGGAAATGTTAAAATTTGTTATAATGTATTTTTATCAGCAGGACACGTCTGGCGTTTGTAAATAACTTTTGAGTTGCATTAAACGTGATGAAGGCACTGCTTTGAGACAGAGTCCAAAGTGCGTAGGCTGCAGGCTCGCGCTGGAATAAGCACCAGATTACATCACAGAGAGAACTAAAATAAATGTTTCTAGATTATATGTGAAATTATCACTTTAGAAGTTGCTGACACAATGTTTAAGCTTAATATGCAAATGTTAGGCAGTTTACACTTGGTTTATTTTAATTATATCACATGTAGTATATTTACGCACAGGTTTAAACATATGTGTGTTTATTTTATGTGTATAAACTCTTTTGTATTTATTTAGTTTCGTCTTGGACGAGAGGAATGCCTTGTAGTTGTGTTTTCGACCACTTTATTTCACTGGTGACTCCAGTTATGTAAGAGAGAGGGAAGGGAGGGAGTGAGCGGAGTGATTCAGAGGCTGTCAACCCGAGCGGAAATCTGTTGGCAGGGTTTGTTTACGGTTAATAAATAGTCCCCTTTTTCTTAGATTGTTTCCCTTTTTCTGTTTTCTGTATTTCATTATGCATATATCTTTTCTAGGTTATGATCCAACCATTAGTTTTACCATTTGACATTTGTGTGCGCATGATGTATTAATGTGCCCCAAAGCACTTAGGGTGTGAGTGGAACTGTGTTTTACTGTTGTAGTTAGTCAGCCAGCGTGTTTTTGTTTTCAGCGTCAGCAGTATGGCGGCCAGTGTGAAGAGGGAGAGGGAGAGGGAGAGAAGGTGCTCCATTGACCTAGTTCTGTTATTGAGGATTACAGCCAGTATGTGTGTGTGTGTGTGTGTGTGTGTGTGTGTGCTGCCTGCCTGGGGGTTAGGGTTCATCGTCTGTCGTCATCACTAATGAGACAATGTTGATCATATCATTAGCAGTCAGATTGTTCCTTTTTTAAAAGATGAGCTGCACTGAAAGAGCCTGATGTTCACACACTTTTTTTATTAGTTTTTCCTACAAAAAAAAACAATAATTCAATATATGACATTTAAAACAGAAATATCTGTTTGTATATATATTTATACATATAGGAATTTAGTCTTTTTTTAATTTATGGTACGATGTAACAGGTTACAGTTGTGTTTTGGAGTCGTGATGTCAAAGCCATGAACCGCTGCGACAAGCAGGATAAGAGCACAGCAAGCCCACATGTAACCACGACGCACAGCAGGGTTCAGTTAAGCTCAGTTTCCTCTGCAAGCTAAGGTTACTTACATCAACCAGAGTATTCACTCCAGTCAAGCACAGCTAGTCAGTCTGATTTTGTAGAAATGCCACATAACCCGCAATACAATCCCCCGTCTTCAATTGCATTTACTTTAGGAGAAAACACACATTACATACGAGTGTAAATATCACAAGCAGGGGTTAGATGTACTTTTCCTGAGACTCTTTATAACTAATTGCACTTATTTATCTCAGAGCTATTCTTGTAAACACACACAGGTTAGGTTGGTATGATGCAAAAAGATGAATTGACAAACTTGAATAAAGCACTTATAGTGTATATGCCTCAGTGAACTAATGTTGTGCACAGCTTTAGCCTTATAGGTCTGTGTTGGAGCTCAGTTTGACCAGGATAAAAGGTCCTGTACGATGGCAGTAAAGAGGAAAGGGTGAGTCTACTGCTGTGATGAGCTCAACCTCAAAGCCACTATCTGTTGCAGCCTTGGGGAAGTTCACAGCGAGCTACAGTATGTGTCAAGGTGCCCTCTCGCTCGCTCTGACAACTGCATGCTAAGATTCTTCTCCCCTTATCTAGAGGTTTAACTCTACACCCAGCCTGCATGTTAGCATGCAAACAAAATGTTACATACTCTAGGGTTGATGCCTTTTTTGAATATTGTATATGGGACTAGGGACACAATTAATTTTTGCAGCAAAGTAATTGTACATAAAAAATAATATTTTCCTTTGCAGTATCTTAAATAATGTGGATAGGCCATATCTTTGTTCCAAGTGTGCTTTAGGATAACGTGACATCCAAACACACATTAAGAGATTTACATTCAAGGTGACTGTGATTGCTGCAGCGTAGTCCTAAATGTGTTGCTAAGGTTTGGAGCAGAATGCAAAAGGACATGCTGTGAACTGAATTCCTCAGTCTGGTTTTGCTTGTACTGCAGAGGCCCACTTGGGTTTGGGCTCGGAGCTGCATAAACAGCACGATCAAGTGAATGCACTTTATCTTCTCCGATCAATGGTGAGGGGTTACAGAGGCACAGAGTGTGAAGCCTGGTTTCTTGGCAGGCATAGCGTTTGATTATACTGTAAGAAAAGGTGTAAGTATATAGAATAATTGTATATCCAGTCCACCAAGTAAACATCTTGTTGTTGTTGTAAGATGAGCCATAAGCTGTACCTGTTGTTGTAGGAAGTGTGAATACAACATTCTCTTCCTCAAGACTGTCAGGAAAGTAATTATGCTTATTACATTTTTCTGTATGCGTCACAGAAAGATGAAAGGAAATAATTTCAGTCACTTATAATACACATTCATTACTTATCAGTTAGGGTTAACGCCCATCAGCATGAGCTGCAGGACTGTGCAATGGACTCGGTGTAAAAAACTTTCGTTCCTCATCTGCTGAGTAATTACCTGAACCAGCAGTTCAGTTTATCATTTATATATATATATATATATATACTGGATATATATATATATATATATACTGGATATTGCCTACGCTCCATTTAAACCTCAAAGCTAGTATTTACCTCGCCAAGGTAAATTAAATAATTCAAAAAGTTTAGCTAGGATTACAATATGACATAGTTGATATTAAAGAGATTATTGTGTTTGAACACGTAGCCTTTAATAGCATTTAAACACACTGAATGGATGTTTATCTTGTTTGTGTGAGGACATACCGTCTTAGAAACAAGATTCAAGAAGATGCTGTAAATAAACTCCGATGAGAATAAAGAAACTGTTGTTCAGGCTCATGCTAACGCACAACATACCAAAACATTAATGGTGTTTTAGCTGTCAGAGATATCTCTAATAACTGCGCTACACACACTTCTGTGCTGAGCTGTCATTTGTGCAACATTTATTTGCCGATAGACAAGAACGGTAGAAGGGATCTCTGGGCAGCATGCTGCACCAGAGTAAAAATAGATGCATCACAGCTGAAATTTCACTCAAATACTTCACATGCTGCAACAAGTTGAGAGCTACTATTAGCTACATATGTTGCCACTGCTGTAGCTTACTGTACTCGATGTTTTAGAAAATATTTCCAGATGTTACACAAGTTGTAAAAAAGGGGGGCCTTTTCAGTTTCAACTCGTCATCCATCTTTTGGTGATCAACCCTTCCACCCTCCCTTAACTTAAAGATGAAGTCAGATTTGGTTATTTGATTGAGCTACCACCTCGTACGCCTTTTGCTGAATGAGAAACTGTGTCAGTGGAGCAGCTCTCGCTCTCTGGGCCTGGCGGTGCAGCGCTGCTGACTGGCAGGTGAGGCGGCGAGTCACAGACAAAAAGCGCTCACTCGGCAGCCAATAGTAGTAACGCAGGAGGGTGAGGGAGGATCGTCACACTGTTGCCTAGACAACCACCTTTGAATGAGTGTGTTCGTGGAATGCGGCCAGACGGCACTTGCATAACAGGCTGGAGGGGGGGAGGGGGGTGAGGCTCTGGAGGGGGAGTGATAAAGGGAGGGATAGAAAGGGATTTTTTCTTTCCATCGCCCTTTATTTATTTATATCCCTCAGTTGCATTGGCCAGTAGGAATCATACCAAACAGAAACACTCTGATATTCCACCTACACTGGCCCAGAAAGTCTTTGTGGAGTGATAACGTTAACATTTTAATTTAAAAGTTATGACTTTCAGGGTTATGTCAGTCAACTAACCTCTTGTGTGACGCACGTCTCTCCCCATGCAGAGTGACTCATGTGATTGCTTGGTCCTGAGTAGTTTATCAAAGAGCCTTTTTAGAAAACAACAATTTTCTGGAGAGCTGTGATGGCCGGTTAAAGCCATTGCTGCGATTTACAGGTTACCTAATACTCTGTGACCCAACGCAAGTGGTTTAGGGATTATTTGGCACACCCTGCTGTCCGAGCCAAATCAAATTGTGCGCACAGTCTACGCAGTAACAGTGAGGTGCTGTTGTTTGTTGCTTTACAATGTTTAGGCCTTCGAGGGTTCAGCACAGCAGTATGCCTTCGTTAACCTGCTAACGTGTTGTACATCCTGGAGGAGTGACATAGGAAAAAGAGAGAGGGAGCCGTGAAACGTTATAACCTCGGGCCTCAGCTAATGCAATTAACCTGCTATTCTGGGCTTGAGGAGGCCCAGCCACTTAGATAAACAACATAATGAAAAGACCAGGCTGTTACTCAATAAGAAGGCTCAGGCTTCCACCATGAAGTCGAGGTGTATAATGTATACGCAGTTCACTTAGTCAGTCACAGGATCAAAAGGGTTCTTGACACTTGACAAATTAATGTTGTCATTATTAGCTACACTTCAAAACCTTGTAATGCACAGCCCACATTTGACTGTAATACAATTCAAGTGTGTCTTCGTGCACCAACACATGTCACATGTCTAGAGTAAATATTGATCGGCTGACCACTTGCATTGATATGAGGTTGGATTGACAATAACTGCAGTCAGTACGCCTCAAAAGAAAATACACAGTGTTATACTAGAAATTAATATTTAATCATCAAACTCTTGTTTCAAGGTAACTAACTACAACTTTAAACTGTGTTTTGTTTTTCTGTTTGTATCTGTTAAATGTTTTTCACTGATTGTTTCCCTCCTCCATCTCTCTCCAGCTCAAATAGAGGTGATTCCGTGTAAAATCTGTGGAGACAAATCATCAGGGATTCACTATGGTGTCATCACCTGTGAAGGCTGCAAGGTGAGCGACCACATCAGTGGTGGACTGATTTAGATGGACACGTTGTTTTACCATTGATTCACATTTTGTGTGTATTTGTCTTTTTGCATGTAGGGTTTCTTCCGACGCAGCCAGCAGAATAATGCTCTATACTCCTGCTCGCGACAGAGGAACTGTTTGATAGACCGGACCAATCGTAACCGTTGTCAACACTGCAGGCTGCAGAAGTGTCTCGCTCTGGGCATGAGCCGTGATGGTGAGTTCAGCTACTCGATCTATATTCAATTAACTCAGTTTCCACCTCCCACTTTTTGCTGGTCACATTAAATGAGTCATGTAATTCTTGTTTGACTCAGACCATACCTTGCTAAATGTTTAATATTTGTCTTTACATCTTCCCGTTGCAGCTGTCAAGTTTGGCCGAATGTCCAAAAAGCAGCGTGACAGCCTGTATGCAGAGGTCCAGAAGCACCAGCAGTCCCAGGAGTGTGCGGCACTCGGTGTCCGTGAGGAGAATAACGACATGGCCGACCACAGCCGCACCTACAGAAGAGGCTCCAGCACCACGCTCAGCGATCTGGACGACATCACTATGCTGCAAGAAGGAGTGCTTTTCGACCTCCCGCTGACCCCAGAGGAAGCAGGTAGAGAGTACTGTAACCTGGATATGCTGGGCGGCAGTGCAGGCAGCAGCTCATCCTCTCAGAGTTCACCAGAACAGACCAACTTGGACTTTGCAGACGGCAACCACAGCATCAAGCATGAGTACCAGCTGTTGCACGACTCTGGACTTTTCTCACATGCTATCCTCAACCCACTGCCTGAGGGCTGCTCCATGCTTGAGATAGGTCAGTATGAATCCTGTAATGCTCGGCTACTGTATAATGGCTACAACATGAATCTCATTGCAAAAACTTTCCCTCTGTTCAGAGCGTATAACTCAGAGTGTCCTGAAGTCCCATATTGAGACGAGCC
The DNA here is from genome assembly GCF_900634415.1 of Cottoperca gobio. Taxonomy (NCBI): domain Eukaryota; kingdom Metazoa; phylum Chordata; class Actinopteri; order Perciformes; family Bovichtidae; genus Cottoperca; species Cottoperca gobio. Next base: position 24,518,549 of record NC_041358.1, read on the forward strand.
AGTACAGCACAGACGAGCTGAAGAGAATGGCCTGGACCTTGTATAGCCCGGAAGAGACGCGCTCATACCAGACCAAGGTGTGAAACATTCTTGTATTGCAAGCATGTGACATTTAGACACGCTACAAGAATGGGGTTTATTGAATATCTCCACCATCTACTTAGATGATTAGTTGGTCACATGAATTGTATTGTGAACTGTTCTGTGCAGGCTAAAGTTACACATAAAACACTATAGTTTATATCCTCATGCTGTGTTCTCTTCACAAAGTTCACAGAGGGATGTTTTCCGTTGTTTAACCTTGCACAAAAAGGATGTTTCCTAAAACAAATAGAAGTTGTCCCTTCTTATCACCATAGTTTATTCTTCATTTGTAAATCCAAAGATTTCACACATCTCACATCTCCTACAGGGCTTTCTGTCTCACTAGTCAAGGTTGTAGGACATAGCATATGCAGCAAATGTTATCAAACATGTAGGTCAGGACGTCTTTTAAGGGACATCACTCAACCAGAGTCTAGATAAGCACCGAGTCAACAGACAACAGTGGAATACAACTTGTATGATGTCCTCATGTATTACAATCCTCATAAAAGGCTCTCTTGTCTTTCTCTCTCAGTCAGCTGAGGTGATGTGGCAACAATGTGCCATTCACATCACAAATGCAATCCAGTATGTGGTAGAGTTCGCCAAGCGCATCTCTGGCTTCATGGACCTCTGTCAGAACGATCAGATCATCCTCCTCAAAGCAGGTCCGTGTGTGTCACAATTTTCAAGTAAATCTAAATGAAGTTGTCCGTAAAGAATGTTTCACTGCATGTCATCAAGACGGGGAAGATTCAACAAACATTTGGTTAAGAAATACGAAGCCTTCTTCTTACAACTTGCAGTAATGCAAATTATGGATCATGTCAGTGATAATGTCTCTTATCAAGAAGCCTCGTCTGTTAAGACCCTGTCACACATCTCCGTATGACAGAAACGTACGCCGGCGCATACGGAAATCTCTCAGAGTCCAAATACGTCCAACTTTTCATCGGATCGGAAAAGTGAACATATACAGATACGCATGTCTAACATATTGATATCGCATCACTTCCTAATACAAAATGTATCAGACGAATGCTCAACAAATACATAACGTATACACAAATATGGCGTATACAAAATATCGGCAACACGCTGGTGTACAAGGTATAAGGTACAAGTAGTATTCGTTAAGAGCAGGCGGTGTTACGCTGGGGTGCGTTGTTGAACGCTCATGTTTTGAGCATGTTCAAAATTACCGCACGTACCCGACGTGTGCTTCATAAGATATGCAGACGTTACGTTAGACGTACGTGAATACTTACCTATGTAAATACTGACGTGACGTTGCGTTAGAGCAACGTTAGAGGCTACGTCGGCTGACGGTGAATCAGCCAGTTTATTGATAACGAGTGGATACCCTATTCCTACCCGATGTTAAGATTATGCCTGACGACGGAGTAACTTATTACACGTGTTTCTACAGGACAGCTAGCGTTCAGCATGTTAGCCGTTCTCCAGCATCAGCATGACGTGAACCAGACGGCACTTTTCCAGCTCCGTTGTCCAGACGCTCTGATACGTTTTAAATAAATAAGTGATACGCTATCAATGTTTGACATGCGTATAATAATTAGTTATGTATACGTCAGCTACAACACCGCTGTGGAAAAGTTGGACGTATTTGAACAAATGTTGAGCTACTTTTCATCTACGCCGGCATGTCTCTGCCGTACGGAGCTGTGTGACAGGGCCTTTATCGTCAGGAGTTTCTTTCTTGATTTAATTTGGCATATTTTTCTCTAGATGCATTATCCAGGGAGAAACAAAAGCATTAGTAGACTATGCACAGGGATCTAATGTACGGTTATATTTCACTTTTCCTCTATTCCAGCTTCTTCAGCAACTATTCAGATATGTATTTGCCACTAATCTTTTTTTTTTTTCCTCAATTTGTTTTTCTTTTGCGCGCGTCCACAGGCTGCATGGATGTTCTTCTGATCCGTATGTGCCGGGCCTATAACCCCATCAATAACACATTGCTCTTTGATGGAAAGTTTGCCACTGCTCATCTTTTCAAAGCGCTTGGTGAGTCGACACATTCACTTTTTAATAAGTTTCATCTGTGTCAAAAGTATGTCAGTCTGTAGTTTCTGTTGATGACGAGTTTATTTTTCTCCCTGTCCCTCCCCCGTAGGCTGTGACGACCTCGTAAATGCAGTTTTTGACTTGGCTAAAAGCCTGAGTCGTATTCAGATGTCCGAGGAAGAGGTGGCTCTCTTCAGCGCTGCTGTGCTGCTCTCACCAGGTGAGATTATATTATTAATGTAATATTTATATATATATATTATATATATACACTCAGACTAAAGCCACTGTTCAGTATGTCATACATTTAGGAGTTAAGGATATCATTTGTATCTCTCTCATGTAGATTTACCGGCACTGATAAAAGTTGCTACACAAGTTTGACACACGTCGGTATTTCATGCCAATTAAATGATATGAGCTGCGTTACTGTCAACATGTATTACATGTATTCATAACAACAAAGGGTGACCTCTTTAAAAGATGCAAAACATCATTCCTACACATTCAAATTGTTTTCTTTTTTTTACGCATAATTGAGAAATGATTGAGGATAATTATGTGTGTGATTAATTCTAATAAATTACTTTGTGACAAAAGGAATTTTACACCAATTAAAGCCGATCTTTGCTTCTTTAGGATGCTGTTAAAAAGGCGATGTAGATTTAACCCATGTTCTTAGTACTGCATGTTTTCACATTGCACTAATCCATCCATAGATGTAAAAAGAAGCTAAATAAAAGTCTTCACAATTCACAGCGTAAATAAATCAGCCTGTGCATCTTATCCGAGCATCTCACAAAGAAAGTAGTAGAAATGCGTTTGCTTTTATTGCTGTCACAGAGTTGCATACACTTCACTTCAATGCTGCACCCATGGTGACACTTTAGTACTGGCACCAACAGGATTTTGACCGCGTGAAACTCCCCGACTTGATTTTTCCTATGCTTTTGCACGCACACGCTGCAAAGTTTATACACGTGACTTTACTTGTGGTAATTACTACTTTTTGAAGCCAGCTCATTGCAGCATGAAAATCAGTTTACACAGAGTTGAAACAACTGAATGTCACTGCTATGGCACCCTGCTTAGATGTTGAAGAGTCCCTGCTTTACTATGTAATGATCGTATAACTTTGACATGGAAACAAGGAATTCAACCGAAAAAGGTTTTAAAAATGATGTAATGCAAAGTGTAAGAGTTAAAAGTTAATCTGCACAACACATGACAACACTAATGAAACCATCTTGTCACTCTGATGTTCCCTCAGACCGACCCTGGCTGACAGATGTTCAGAAGATCCAGAAGTTGCAGGAGAAATTGTACGTGGCTCTGCAGCGCTGCCTACAAAAAGAGGGAGCGTCAGAAGAGAAACTAGCTAAGGTACAAAGCCTGCTGCGTTACTGTGCCAGTTTAGTGATCTACTGTATGAATAGGATCTTTAAATCATGTTTCTGCTCTTCTGTATTTCCCTAGATGGTGTCTAAGCTTCCCATTCTGAAGTCCATTTGCAACCTTCACATCGACAAACTGGAGTTTTTCCGTCTGGTCCACCCTGACACAGCGTATACCTTCCCTCCTCTGTATAGGGAGGTGTTTGGCAGTGAAATCACCTTCCCAGACTCCACAGAGGGCTAGCACTGTTTAGCAAAAAATAGCGGGATTTAAATAGAGACATTGAAGTGTAGGGAGTGGGAGATAGAAATGTGGCAACCAGCTGAGGCAAAACCAACCAGCAGCTCAATGACAATCCTGCACGCTACACTTTAGGACACACTCCTCTCACCTGTGAGCTCCCGACCCTGTGGAGTAGCTCACACTGCTCTGCACGCCAGTCAATTCAGCTTCAACGTAACACTACAGGTACTGCAGATGGGTACTCAGTGCATGTTACCTCTTATTAAAGAGTAGCCTACATTATTTGTATTCTCAAAAAATATTTTTCTATGAGAAGACCTTAAACCTCTCATTAAGCTGAATTTGACTCACAGTTCCTGTAAGCTATTGTTGATTGTACCCCCCTGTTTCCTCTTACCATTCAGCACAGCCCTAGGCTCGATATAGAATGTACATATTTAAAATCCTCACCCACTTTGTGGAGGTTTGCAGTAATGACGCCGGTTTCAGTTCTCAGTCTAGTAACAGTATATATTTTCAGTAACACCCATATTTTGCAGTTTTGTAACGTATGAACAAGCTGTTTAAAGGGACCACGATCAAACTAACAGACAGAGTTTTTAAACTGTGTGAATGTAAGGGTTGCTACAAACTCTTGCACACAGAGCACAACACATTAGCACTTATCTTTGTAGGTCTTTTTACTAGCACACCCACCAGACACTGATGTAAGTGAGTTTTTTTTTTGTTTTTTTTATGCAATCAGTGACCTCAGCCCCAAAACCTTGTCCCTTTTGAAAATACCACTTAGAGAGTGAGGGAGTCACAGGTATTTTGAGATATATATATATATATATATATATATATATATATATATATATATATATATATATATATATATATATATATATATATATATATATATATATATATATATATATATATATATATATATATATTATATATTATATATATTTATATATTATATATTATATATATAATTATATATATAATTATATATATATATATTATATAAATATAATAACCCCTATGTATAAGATAAGAGCAGTCGTGAATTCATCCCGAGTGAGGAGGAGGGGATGTGCTTGTGCTCTCAAACAGATGCTGCCCAAACGTTGGGGTTGTGGGATGGAAGGATTGTTTATTGGATAATTAGCACTTAAGAGTCCTTGTTAGAAACCAAAATGAACTCTTGGCACAAGATTTTACGGGTTCACACTCAGACTGCCATCTGTGAAAGTTATGTTACACCAGTCAGAAATGCTAGATGCACCCTCCCACCAGATAAGCTGTGTGAACAAAGTGCTGGGCAGCCGACCACTTCTGTACTCTCATGGAGGAGCATCTGGATCTGTCGCACCTCAGCCCCCCCCCCCCCCCCCCCCCCCACCTCCGCAGAAGAGTGCCATTGCCCGAAACCTCCAGCACTGTCTCAACCAGCATATTCAAAAGACTTTGGGAGCAAAGACAGAAAATTAACTGAGAGTATGATGTGGAAATGTGACAGTTGGATGAGGGGCGAAGAATGGAGAGCGGACTTGTGGGTTTTGGGTGTTTTTTCTGATTGGAGAATTAGATCCTCTGTTCCTTTTCCCCCCACTCCCTTACTACCTCACACTCTTCAAACACTACATGGCACAGCAAAGGGTTGACAGAGCCAGCAGCTACCCCCCTGAGTTAGCATTTCTGCAAACTTATGAGAGCGCTTCTTTAACAAATACAACAATTAGTGTTGACATTTGAAGGCCAGTGATCGCTAAACTATCCTACAGATATATTATCGTGCTCTTAAAACTGGACAGAAGACAAAAAGCAAACTGAACTGCTGGATTTCTGTCATTTGAGAGTAAGTCATGCCTTTTATGTGCAGGAAGCCCTTCTTAGATACGGATCTATCTGAAGTAAAGTCTCTGGGGACACAAGGGTGTGTCCAGGTGAAACCTTTCTTCAAAGATGTGCGACATTCTACCAGTGTCCTAAAGAAGCTACTGGAAAAGAATAGTTGTAATCGATGCCGTCAGCATTTAAGACAATCACACAATGGAAGTCTAGCTCTTTTTAATATGTCAGCCTGGTTTGCTTCGCACTGCTGGGACGGTGCTGTTCGCCATACTTAATCTCACGTAGTATGAAGGGGTATTACCTAAAACAGTGGCATGGTGGGATTGTGCAATAATGTCTTTCCCATTGATCTCAGTATGTTGGACCTTTTGTTGCCAAGTATTACAGACAGTTATTATTTTCAGAAGCACTCCAGCACAGTTAACCTCTTAGCACGACACATAATGTTATATAGAATATAATGTACCAAATACTCACCCGACTACACAGGTCAGCTCTTCGCTGACACAGCGACCGACAGATGATGCTTACAGATTGTAACAAAGTGCAATACTTTCTGTGTGGAGAATGTCAGACAGGCCTCAGAGCTGAAGATCAGCACTTACATTTCCATTTTGGAGTCACTCAGGGAGATAGCTGGGCTCTCTGTCCTATAGTGTCTAGCTAGTAAGACACCTTGCACCAACATAGAAGACCTTAAAACCTTGATCACTGTGTACAGTACATGTTCTTGTGAATGTTTGCTTTCAGAAGTATCAAAGATTTTACCCTTGTCTAATATCATTATTGCAAGACTTTTTTTTGTGAGTGAAATAGGATATTTAAAAAAGTAAATATAGAAAAAAGATGGACTATAATCTCTGAATCTTGTGTTGGTTTTGTTGTGATCTTTTGTTTCATAATTTGTATCCCTGCGTACTGTTTTTCTCATCAGTTTAGTGTCCTTTTTGTCTTGGAGAGATGTAATTCTATTTTTTTAAAGAGCGTTTTTAAAGATGTCTCCCTAAAAGTTTCTCTTTTGTCATGATCCTTCTGTTTATGATATGTTCACTCTATTTTAAGATTATTATTATTATTATTATTAAATCAATATAGATTTTAATAAGAAATAATTTATATGTTATGGATATAAAGCCCAAGAGGTTTTAACACAGTAAAGTGTTATTGCACAATGGTGATACGATATGTGGATTTAAGAATGTAATAAAAGTCATTTTACAATTAAAAGACAATCGTGTGGCTTTACTTTGTTTCATAAAACTGATTGCACTCGAAATTAACTCCACAGATGAACCAATTTACAGTCCATACCTACATGAAATAATGCATCTATGGCGGCCAGACGATACGTACAGTTAATGTTTGGAAAAATATCTTATTTTGCAATTTCTATGGAAAAAGGTGATATAAATGTAAAATTGTATTTTTGAGTAAGTAAGTATCCACCTCGGAAACTTCTGCTGCCACTCGCTTACAATTCGTGGAGCTTGATGTCAGTTTGGCCGCATTCAGACCTGGCATTGCATCTTTGTTGATCCGATCACAAGTGGACAGCTCTAAGCACTCTGGGGCCCAAGAAACTCTAGGCTTACTGTGTGTAAAGAGGTTTGTGCCGATTTAATTGGATCATTTCTTGAGGATGTAAATGACTAAAATACACAATAAACTCAGGCCTTAAAATAGGTCCTTGTTTATTACATAATATCTGCGTTTTAGGTTTGTTTTGTATGTGTTACATTTTACGATACATGACATTAAACAAGGCTAGACAGGAAGTTGGGAAAAGTTGTATAGAAAACTCTCAACAGGGTTAACACAGGGACCCAGCTGCTTAATTTTGCCCTGTGGCATCCTAGCAAGTTAATGAGTTATGTTTCAAGCCGTCACATACATATAATAATCGAATTTAATTATGCTTTGCTAATGAGGACGTCTAAGTTATTTCTTTGAGTCTTTATACATAAAAAAAAAGGTTGATATTGCCTGAGGGTGTCAACATCTGGCCTGTAAATCCTGCAGCAGTCACACGGGTGTGTACCTGCTGCCTCCAGCAGGGGGCGCTGTGCACCAACACAAGATCCGTCTCCTACTATCTGATCTAAACTCGGGAGACTGATTTCCTCTAAGTGGCTGGTCCAGATTTGTGTGTCGTACATTTTTTTTTATGCTTTCTTTTTTGTTCTGGAGATAATATTTAGGAGGATCTTGCACTTTTAGCTCTGCCGTGACAGTGGGAACAATCAGCCTCGACGTTGACGTGGTCAGTTGGCGTGTCCCGACTTGGAGTGACGGCTGTGCGGTCCTATGATTCCTCCTAAACATTTTTTTTGCGCTGGCCCCCTTTTTTTTAACAAACTATATCGCTAACTTTAGTTAAATCGTGATCTATTTACACCTTCGTTGGAAGTAGAAGACAAGCCCGGGGTTCAAGATGTCGGTAGCGGGCTTCAAGAAGCAGTTTTATAAAGCCAGCCAGGTTTGCAAAACTTTTATTTTAGCTAGCAACTGTCATGCAGCAGCTAGCCTCAGTTAGCATTATTAGCTAGCGGTTTTATAGTTGGCTAATGTTAATAATGCTTTGTTAACATAGCTGTGACTGAGTGTTAACAGCGGGAAGATAACGTTTGAAATGCTTTGTGCCAGTGTGTAACATGTCACAGTTATTTTTAAGTTTATTTTTAAGTTTTTGTGTTCTTTCACAGCTAGGTCAATGAGCATCTCTTGGACATGTTTTGCATTAACGGCAGTTTAACTGACGTTAACTGACTTGAGCTAATGCTAAGTAACGTTATTGTACCGTTAGCGGTTTACAGGTATTTCACATGTTGTGTTGTTTTTAAGATACTATACCCAGCAGTACACCAATTCAAATTCAGTAAGTACACATCCTGTGGTAAACATTAGCTCTGTTTGTCTTCTGAGAGTAAAAATAACAATACTCTCAAAAAAAAAAAGCAATATACACCCATTAAGGACCGGCACATATACGTTAAGTTTTGTTTATTATGGAAAATACCCTTTCCATGTGTCAGTTCGTGTTCCCTCCTTAGGTTTATAGTAATGCTTGTTTGCAGTGAAGACACAGTTACCTATTTCCCAGCTGTGTTTTGTGTTAGGCTTTTGTTTAGTGAGAGAGATGAATATTTAGGGCAAGTTGAAGGGAGACATCTAAAATGCAATTGCCTTGCCATGGACATATACAAGTGTTACTGTCTTTTTAATGTCTGAACCTTTGGGGCAAATGTTTTTAATTTCTTTGCCAGGTCTCTTATTCATGGGCGGGGACCGTCCAACAAAAAACAATATATGTTTTTCTTCCTACCCCTGCTGATCTAAGCAGGAAAGACATTTGGTTGCTGCCCCGCTTCCTGTCAGGAACAGAATCACATCTCTTGTTGGTTTAGTTGTGAGGAAAAATAATATGATTTCAGAAGTGGTCCTGTTAGTATTGCAGGTACTGACTGTATGAAAGTGAATAGTAAAGGTGTTAATGAGATTAAGTGGATTAGTGCATCAAATAAATGATGCAGAGAAAGGGGGGTGGAAAGAGTGTCCTTTCCCTTTATTTGACTGCAATGCAGCTGCTTTTTCTTGCCAAAACTCCATGAGAGCCAATAACACTTGACATAGCTCAGATTTTCTTTGCTGGAGGCATGCAGGAAGTTGGCTGTGGAAATGATATCTGTGTCCTGTAGCTCAAACTTCCTTGTTTTTCTCTTTAACGGTCTACAACTGTTCCCTGTTATCTGTTTTTCTAAGAATTACTCTTAACACTAAATCTGAAAGGTCAGACTCAAAGGGCAATTATACAGTATCCAGAAGGCTAAATTTGTGCAGTTTATCCCATGTATTTAAATACAGGGACAACAAAGCTGAACAATCCTCCTGATTGAACACCATGTTTTCATTTACCCTTTTAATTCTGAGCTTACATTTTTTAAATTACAAATAATGGCTTTGACTATAGCATGTTGTGCTCATTTGGTATCTACATTGTAGACATCTGTACAACTTTCTATGTCTTGCGATCTTCAAATCATCAGAAGCCGAACAAGATCCTGAACTAGGCTTTGTGATAATGCAGCAGCATTTAGCTAGTGGCCGTAATACTATATATACTGATCCCTCTTTGTAGCTCTGAGTGTTTATACCAACACTTCCAGATGATAACCTTTTTGTGGATGTTTTTTGGGCTTCATTCCTTTGAGCGTGTGTGCATGTAAATATTAACATTACACTTGCATGAGAAACTTGATGTTTTCATTTGCAGAGGATTACTTAGTGGCTAACAAATCAATTTGCTACTTCCCAATCCCAACATCACAAGTTTAGTGACTTCATAAATTACATTTATTACCCTTCCCACAAAGTCTTGTAAGGTTAGACTAGGGTGTCGTAAAAGATAAGATTGTAAGAAAACGAGCACACTGTAATCTTAACTCTGGAGTAGGGAGTCAAATGCTGAACACACTGAGAGCGGCGGGTGTATCTTTACTTGTGACCTGTATCCCCCAAAGGCCCTCTGTCATGTGCTTTCTACATACAGCAGAGATTGAGCAGTGAATATCCCACACCAGCTACTGCTGGGGAATGAGTAACTATTATGTATTGCATTTGTATGTGTGTTAGAACAGGTAACAGATCTGTATACTTACTGCTTGGATGTCAACCTTTGTGACTACATTCCAGTAAACCCAAACAGCAGTTTGAGTCATGCAGGAAACGACTCAAGCTGCTGTTGCTCTAACACAGATGAGTACATTTAAATAAGTAAAGTATAGAGTCTTCGTGTTTTAACAACCAAAAGGATTAAATATGTCAAATACACCAGTTCGGAGTGTTACACCACCTGGAAAAATCATGTGGCCAATCTGTAAAGGTATCAGGAGGAAATGTGTTCAATTATACATGCCTGTATACTGCAGTTGTCTAAAAACAACTCGGTGTTGCTGTACGGTGTTTCAATGGAAAGCAATAACCTCACCTCAAAGACTTCAGGATCATCTACTGTAGTGTTAAAGAGAATAACATTTAAATCTTTAAAAAAATCCATTTTAAATGATTTACTCCTCTTTCAAGGTCTGTTTCATTAACTGTCCAGACAGTTTTAAATGTTCCCTCTGTTAGCGCTGTAGGCGAAATAATTAAACATTAACACCAGGGTTGTTACAACCTCCCTCAAAACTTAAATGCACAAGATCAAAACACATTAATTACGTCCTGGCGTGACACATGGCGTCAACCTTAGCAAAAGAAGACCTTGTGGTTCGTTTTTGTCTTTGCAGAAGGTCTGCCAGTTACTCTGCAGCCAAGGACTGTTGTTGTGAGCCATTTGTATTATCTTACTTGTGGTGATGGGGGTTGTTTTTCTGCCCATTCTACTTGGAGAAACTCCGATAGGAAAACATGTATCTCATGGACACAGCTGTCAAGGTTTTCAGTATCCTTAAGTCACTGCAGTACTCATTACAAAGCCAGAATAAGTCATTCTCCAGTTCTCTGTGACTGACTTTTGTCTCTGAAAAAGCCTAAACCCTGCTCACAGTGTGAGGAATTAGATGTATTACAGAATTAAGGATGTACTAAAACACTTGTACTGTACATGCGCAGAAAAGGGCCTGTTTTCAGTTTGTTAGACTTGTGTTTACGGCCTAAAAACATGCTGAGAGATCTCTCTTGGAAATACACATGCTTTCAATCAACATGTTTTAGTCTCCTCCTGTTGTCACATATTCTCTTCATTGGAATAACGGAGTTCACTGGTCCAACATTCTTTCATCCTGCAAAGTGTAAACAAAGGGCATTGCATAACACCGCTCGTGTTGCTCTTGCTCTTTTTATTTTTATTTATTTATTTGATCTGTTATTCTACATTCCTATGTTAAAGTCACCTGAGGAGTTAGGTTATAGGTTAGGTTTGAAATGTTCATTATTGCATTTTCTACATGCGTGAACTAGAAAGAAGCTTGTTCTTGTTTACATATTCAAATGAAAACCTTATGAGAGGCTTTATTAATAAGCAATCTTTGTTTCTTTGCTCCCCCTCTCTCTCTGCCTCCCTGTCTCTCTCCCTCTGCCTCTAGATGGTAAGTGAGAAAGTCGGAGGTGCTGAAGGAACTAAACTAGACGATGACTTCAGGGACTTGGAACGGGTAAGAGAGGCATCTTTGTGTATTCTTAAAAGAGAAACATCATTGGCCTGGTTGGTTTCACACACAGTAAACACACACACACACAGTACTGTTAGCAACTCTCTGTTGGTTGAGAAAGACTAAAATGCTTAAAGATGAATATTTGCTGGTTGATAGTGAATTGCATATCTTTGGGTTTGGACTGTTTTGTAGAAGTCACATTGGGATCTTGTAAAACACTATTTTCTGGCATGTTATAAACATTTAATGACTAATCCAGAAAATAACCAGAGGATTATTATTATTATTATTATTATGAAAATCTTTGCTGGTTGCAGCCCTAGTTTACATTTTGGATTTTGTTTATCAAGCTTGAATAAATCCAACATAAAGAGATTATATGAGTGCTTAAGAAAGCATTAGTTGAGCTGCATCTCAATGTAATATGCTTAACATGTATATGGGAATGAAAATAACTCAAACTATGTGTAAGAACCTATGAAGAAGCAATGGTGCCTGTCACTGTCTTACTGTAGCTGTGTGATGACAGTGGCTCTGTTGTACTCTTGTGATGTATGTGTGCTTGCTGTGTTTTGTAGAAAGTAGATGTGACCAGTAAAGCTGTAGTGGAGGTAATCTCCAAAACATCAGAGTACCTTCAGCCCAACCCAGGTGAGAAGAGAAGCTGCTGTCATGCATGCCGATCTACCGGTGCATCGCTTTGAACTCTTTGATGAAATTCATTTCAACTCCCTTCTACAGCATCACGGGCCAAACTGTCCATGTTAAACACCATGTCTAAGATCCGCGGGCAGGTGAAGAACCCGGGCTACCCTCAGGCCGAGGGGCTGCTCGGTGAATGTATGGGCAAGTATGGACGGGACCTCGGAGAGGAGACTAACTTTGGTACGGTCTGTGTCTGTGTGTGTGTGTGTGTGTGTGTGTGTGTCTGTCTGTGTCTGTGTGTGTGTGTGTGTTGTGGTTTTAGACAGTGGCACAGGAATGTTGGGCTTTGTTATTATGAGTTATTGGGTGTACATAATTGTGCTTGTGTGGTATGCTGACTGCTAGATTGCACCCAAAAAGGCTACAGTGCTTTGTGACTTTTTTAAGCATTGTGTTTGTGGTTTTGTTGGATACTGTCTGTTACTTTACGTGTGTTCTGATGGCGATATGATTCTGTAGTGCTACACAATAAATTGAGTATGTCACTGAGCTATTCATTTGTGTCTGTGTGGCTCAGGCGGAGCGCTAGTAGATGTTGGAGAGTCCATGAAGAGGTTGGCAGAAGTCAAAGACTCTCTAGATATCGATGTCAAACAGAACTTCATTGATCCACTTCAAGGGCTCTGTGACAAGGACCTCAGAGAGATACAGGTATATTGACACCATTTCTTCAAATGTAATTTAAGGCAAGTAAGTGATCATTTCTGTGCCACCTCCTAAACTAACTATGGCTCCTACCCTATCAGCATCACCTGAAGAAGCTGGAAGGACGCCGCCTGGACTACGATTACAAGAAAAAGCGTCAGGGCAAGATTCCAGATGAGGAGCTTCGACAGGCCCTGGAGAAGTTTCACGAGTCAAAGGAAGTGGCCGAGACGAGCATGTACAACCTGCTGGAGACTGACGTGAGGACTGATTTATTACTTTCTACAGCGAGGTGTTAGTGTCTCTCATCGGAGGCATACGTTTACACCTGATCCTGCCTCTGCAGTCCATCTTTAAAATAAAACATCCAAAGGTCAGGGGTTCCTCTGTGACCCCTTCCCTCAGATAAATAGATAAACACTTCTGGGTGAATACTAGTCATACATAACTCAGCATCCGTTACATTTACACACTTTGAACAACCCATACCGAATAAACTATATTAATGAAGTACAATTCTTTGACTAACTGCAGGTACTTTCATCCTGGGCCTTGTGATATATTGTAGCACCGCCGTGTCATGTGAAACCTTTTATCAGCTGCTTCATTGTCGAGCTGGACTGAGCTTCACTTTTATTCAAAACACACCCACAGGACAAACACGCACCAACAGTTGCGCCCACACTGCAGATAAACGTGTCTTTAAATAGCTGCAGTTAACATTTAATCACTATTTGCATTTAGGAATTATTATTTGTTTGCCCTGTACATAACGGCAGGTGTGCACAGCTGTAGGTGACGAGGCTTAGAGCATATCGAGTGCATGTAGGTCTAAATCGATTTCTGTGTTTTGTTCTGCTACAGCACAGCAGGTGAGGGTTTAGTTTTAACGTTGAGGACTGGGTGACGGTGTGAATATGACCAGTGCTGTATATTTCCTGTTATTTCTCTACTTCCAGTCTCTTTTCATGTTGTTCCCTATGACTTTTTAAAGGCTTTGTATCTGTAGATTTGAGCGTGAAAGGTCATTTTTCGACATTAGAAATTGTAGTTGACAAATATACATTATTAATCACATTATCTTCAAGGTGCATTAATTATACTGGGACTTTTATGTAATGTGGTTTTTATAATACAGAATGTAATAGATTTGTATCTATTGCAATGACAAAACCAGTAGCTTTAAGCAAAGTGAGACTGATTATCTTGTGCATGTGATGATTTTGTGTGTGTAGATAGAGCAGGTGAGCCAGCTCTCCTCCCTGGTGGAGTCCCAGCTGCAGTACCACAGACAGGCTGTGCAGGTGCTGGAGGAGCTTTCTGACAAACTCAAAGACAGGTGCAGTAATGAGACCCGACACACACAAATACTAAGACAATGTGAAGTACATGACTGTGCAGCTTTCTGCTTCCAGCTCTTCTGGTTCTGCTTCTGCCACAGTGACTCCCAACACACATTTACTGTGGAGGTTTTGGAAATGTGAAACTTAAATCAACTTTTTTCTTTTTTTGAAAAGGATGAGTGATGCTCAGACTCGACCAAGACGTGAATACATACCCAAACTCAAACCTACCTATGACTTCGGAGAAGACAACCACTCAAATGGCGGCTACACAACCTCCATGGCGCCTCCACCTTCACGCAACTCAGGTAAGAAACAGCTGGTGGGCTCAATATATTGTAACTTTACCAGGAACACTTGTACTGTTTGCACCAGAGACTGATGATGTCTTGACAAAAACAAAGCACAAAATAAACTCTCTCGGGCAGGACTTTGTATTCATCTTTACAATTACTCAAAGCCACATGAAGGAGCAGCGCAAGATGTGTGGAAGAGAGCTGCCATACCAGAGGTCCAGCAGCAATAAAGCACGCAGCTGTTTGTACACAAACACAAGACGGACTAAGCCAAAGTAGCGTGCCTGCATCGAACACACTCCTTAGATAGTCTGACAGAAACTAAACTCTCCTCAATGCCAACATGATCGCTGGAGACCTGCAACCAATCAGAGCCACTGAGCACAAATATGTGAAAGTAATTGTCTTTTTTTCTTCTTCTGTGGTCTTATTGAGGCTGTGCAAACAGTGGCATGCACTGAATGTTTACTCTGCTAAACGTGAGACAATGTCTGTTTCTGCATTGTGTGTGCATGCATGTGTGTGTGTGTGTGTGTGTGTGTGTCGGTGTCGTCATCTGGCTTGCCTTTCTCCATCTGCCCTTGTTCCTCTTTCCTGTTCTATCATCAGAGCCTTCTTTTCACTTGGCCACATTGTCCTTTCGGAAACTCAGACTGTGTGAGTCAAACATTGTTTGGGACGTGTTCTTTGTTCGTCATCACAATTCTTGCAGTGTTGAAATGGTCCAGTGTGCTTGCACAGCTTCTGGTGTGAAATGTAGGAAGTAGGATACAAGTTGCTTCGCACAGGTTCGACACATAATTGGTGGTTTATGGTTTATGTGTACTTTAACTACATGAATGTGGTTTTGTATGAGATCCACATCCTGTACTCTAGATACTGCAGCCTGACATACTAAACGTTCTCAACACTTCTGCAACCTCTGACTCGGTCCACAACTGAAAAAGCAGCTATTTAGAATACCCTAAAAGAAAGGGCTATATTTATATACTTTGAGGAACTTCCAAACTACCCTTTTTACTATAATGTATTAATAAAAGAATAAATAAATATAACTGGTGTTGTATAGGAAGAAAGAATTACATAAATAAATCAACATTACAAACACTCTTAGAAAGGTGGGTCATATTAAACTTTTAGATAAATGTTTATAAAGTAGCTTCTATTTGAAAGTGTTTACATTGTTCTTCCCTGCGCCTGTAAACTGATACAGTACGAAACACAGAGAATGTGTGAGCAAAGCTTTCCCCGTCTCCAGCCTGCCCAGCCGTCAGTGGGGTGAACTTAATACAATGAGAAAATTGTTTGGAGACAAAAAAGCCTAGTTTGTCTTGTGTGTGTGTGTGTGTGTGTGTGTGTGGAGCTCCACTCTCCTCCGCTGATCTGTGTGAGGTCACGGAGAGAAAGGGCTAGATGGAGGATACGATGGAAAAGGAGCAAGATCTTCAGAGGATGTTATAGTTTCAACTTGTCAGCACTCTTGAGCTTGTTTGCACTGCTGTGTTGATGTGACTGCACTACATGCTAACGTTATACTAACATATAAGAACATTACATTCTTACGGTGTGCAGTGTGACAGCCTTCTTCTTTCCTTCTCTCCATACTTGTGTTGCATCAGCCCCGGAGCAGCCGAGCTGTAAGGCGCTATACGACTTTGATCCAGAGAACGAGGGAGAGCTGGGCTTCCGCGAAGGCGATATCATCACCCTGACCAATCAGATCGACGAGAACTGGTACGAGGGCATGCTGAACAGCCAGTCGGGATTCTTCCCTCTCAACTATGTTGAAGTCCTCGTTCCGTTGCCACACTAATATGAAGAGAGCTATGAAGGAGACTGATGGAGAGAAGGAGGGGAGAGCAAGTAGAGAGCGAGGAAAGCGAAGCCAAGGGATGGTCCGCAGAATTCTCATTTTCACCTTCAGCTCCAACGTCACCGTCACAGACGAGCACTTTCTTTTGCCATCTGGAGTCCTGGAGAAGACGGTCACATTTCAAAGTCCAGACCAGAATATAAACCTGCTCCACCCAAAGGTAAAAGGTTCTGATGTGGACACAACATGTCATCATGCGTTATCTGGCAGTCAGAAACATTTCCTGAGGACTAACTGACGACACATTTCTAAGAAGCATTTGTCTTTAACCACAAATTACTGATATCGTAAAGATAATTTGTATTAAATCTGGTGATTATGATGGGGTGATGCATTCATATCATCCTCTTTGTGCGCCTGCAGTCTGTTTCAAAACAGACTGAAGAGGTCAATTCAAACCTGGCAGTACAGGTCAGGCGTAACTTGACTGAATATTATCCTCATTTCAAAAACTTAAAGACTGGAGCTCATCTCTTGATGCCACCTGCTGGCGAGTCGGTGTATTACTTTTACCTAAACTAAAATGGAACCACAGATGAACTAGAAGTGTAGTTGAACTAGTTGTATCTAAAAAATACTACATTCAATTTTTTTATGAGAAATGAGACGAAAGTTTGCCTCAGATTTGCCGTTTTGACCGTTTTCAGGTTTGAGCCTGTTTGTAATGCTCTTTTTAAAGATCTATGTCTAAGCTGATGATGGCGTCAGAAGACAACGGGCCTGATACAGTGGTGTCCTTTCTTTGTTTTTTATTGTTTCAGTATTTGATTTATGTTCGTCTCTACCTACTACAGTAGTTTTAAAAGAAGAAATTCTTTCTGAATATGTGAGAAAATGTTATAATTGCACCTTGGTCCTCAAACGAGATTGATGTGTGTGTGACAGACCTACTCCACCATTACACACAGACCCAAAGTTAAATGCAGACGTTGCACCTTTTTGTCACTCAAGGCCGCCGTGTGTTTGTCGTACAGAGATGCAGAATGGTTCGCTGTTTAGTGGTTTGTCTGCTAGTCTGTTCGATAGAGGAGACAGAGCCAAAAAGTCTTTATAAAATGCAATAGAAAGATATCGCTTGGTGCGCCTGTTTGTTAAACTGCTAAGTATTCTGTAACATAGCCATATATTCATTTAGTTTTGGGCCTGTTTGTTTTAGCATGGTCAGCCTTTTCCTTTTTATTTGGTCTTATGACCCCGTTAACACGCCTGTTAACTCGTATAGTGCCTGAATATAGATGAAGCTGCTGGTCAGTCTTTCATGTTCATCACGAAGTGTCCCACTATTTCTGTTATCCCTCGTGTCTTTGAGAATGTAAAACTCATCTGTGCTTTGAAACTTATTCTGACCCTGTGATCCTGATGATTCACGATGGATTCGATTTATTTGTTAGTACGTCGGGCTGATGTAGACGGGCGTCTCTCCTGTATAGTTAACCCATTTAGACGAGGCTGGTTTCTTGTTCTGGGTTTAGCCACAGCCCACGTCTCCTCCGACACACACTGTACAGTATGAGGGAAAGACCTGGAGTGAAAGGGAAAACATCAAGGGAAATATAATTGTAAGCTGTTGTCCATTTTGACTAATATGGAGAACTTTTGTTACCAAACATGAATCCTTACCAAACACGTGTGTCGGTCCGCTGGTTTTGAATTGTTTTGGCGGGAAAAAAAGTTTTAATTTGTGAATGACAAATGTGTGCTCTTTCTTCCTGCTACATTTCCCTTCTTATTATCTGTGTTTGTCCATCACTCTACGCTGCCAAACACTTTCCCCACTCCCTGGTTTGGTCCTTGTCTCATATGTTTACATCTCTGATCTTACTACATTTCAATGCTTGTATCAAGTTCAGGGCAAAGTTAAAGGACTGTTGGAGGTGCTTGCGAGCATTGTTTTAGTGCCTTTTGGAAAAGAAAGCAGGGAAAGTACCGCAACTAATCCAGCAACCAAAACCTAACCTAGCTACATAAGAATAAGGTCGAGAATTTCTTTTCTACTTTTGGTTTTTATTTCTAGTCGGTGGCACTTTCCTGTGTAAAGATGAAACGCATGTGTGCACATCTCTGCACATTTCTGACACTACAGGCAGTTTCCTGGACACGTGTTGTTTCGACTAATGTGAGGTTTATCAGCAGACCACCAGCGGAAATGTTTATTTTTATGTAGATTTTAATCCATGTTTGGAAAAAATGTCCCACTGATTTCTTTTTTTATTTGTTTAATCAGTCTTAAGTGCTCTTTTGAACAGCATAAATCATTCTGGCTCTTTATAGTATTATTTTTTATATACAAGACCTTAAAACATTTAAATTAATATTTGCATGTAGTCCTATATTACACCTTGTTAAATGTATGTCTTTTAGATTTAAGTTGCCTTTTTTTACTTTCGGTATTGAGTACAGAATTTAACAGCAATATTTTGTCTTTTATTCTCAAAGTATTTGTACGTGCTTCATTCTTGTCCTGTCCCCCCCCCCCCCTTCTTACAATAAAGAAAAAAGAAAAATGTGATATTGTTGCATGTCAGTGGCGAGGTCGTCTAACACCGTTACGGCAGGCTTTGAATTGAGTAGACAAAAACAAAAGTTGTGCTCTTAGCTTCAATAGATGTATACAGGATAAGAAATGTATAATTTACTCTTTATATCTCACATAAAGCTCTTAGTACAAAAGCAATTTTGAGTGTATGAATGTGTAAAATAATTTTTGGCTCACCGGTTAACAGTGTTTAGAGTTAAGCTTGTTTATTAATGTTAATTATTATGTTTTGAGATATTATTGAATTTATATAGTGACTTACTTTGCTGCTCTAAAAGCAATATTTTGTTTTTAATATTTAAAAAAATTATATATTCTTTTCCTATTCTGAATTCATTCTTTTAAAATAATATTTTACTAATAAACAATAACCTTTAAGAGTATTAATTAGTTTTGAAAGCAACCAGTTTGTACTGCAGATCCATTCAGTGCCATAAAGTTAAACACTTATAAATACGTTCACTTAGAGGTTTGAAAAGATTAAAATGAAACAGATTGGATAAATATTAAAGCACAAAGCCGTCATGACAGAACGGCTGGCATAGTTTTAGACTCTTTACAAATAAACCAGTCGTGTTTAAATAGTTCCAGTGTGAATATTTTAATGCTTTGTGGATCAGCAGGCTTAAGGCATTGCTCTGTCTTCATTCATGTACATCACAAAATCCACAGTTAGTAATAAATACAGTACAGGAAAGAGAGGAAGCAAATATCTGTCCTAACCAACAGGACTCGTCTCACACAACCTGACAGGAAGACAGTAGAGGGGCACACACACACACACACACACACACACACACACAGGTTCATTAAAAAAAACGATTTGCTTGGCACAATGGAATTACTTGCACCACATTGCAACCATCCAATTTGACTTGAGGAACACAAACGTTGACGAAACCTATTGCAAAGAGTACAGTTTAGGTCAAACCAAGACACGCTTGCATACTTTGCTAATGTAGTATATTTCTGCACTACTCATTTTCACTTTTTTTTTTCTTCCCCCCCCCCCCCCCCCCCCCGAACCACTGCTCCATTGGTTTAGTCTATAAAGGCAATAACAACACATTAAACATTTACATTGTACATATCTGCTCAAACCACCGGATGCTGGCACGGACAGGCACATAGGTCCATGTGGAAAAAGGAAGAAGACGGTCAGGCAGTCAGATTTCTGGTCCATGAAATGCTTCTATTGAGTGTCCTTGTGTAAAATGTTGGCATCGTGTTCTCTGATCCGGTGCTGCTTGGTTTTTGTGTATCAACTGTACATTTCTCTTTAACGCTGTATCAAAATTAAGTATCACTCAAGCATGAGAGAATTCAAGGCATCTATATGTTTTTCAAGCAGGTTTTTTTTTTTCACATCCTTTTTGAGAAATGGAACGACTTGACATGCACGGCAAAATCCATTCAGTGTATGTTGCTCAGCTGACTGTAGACATGCTCTAAGATCTGAGAGTAGGCCTGATCTTTGGGAGCGTGGCAGCTCAGAGAGCCCTGAGGAAGAAGAGAGAGAGAGAGTTCAAGCTGCAGGACGGTGTGTTAAAGCCCTGGAAGAGCCCATCACCAGGTGAAATGTATTGTTGTGGTTTTAGGTCTTCCTGTAAATCCCCCTACCTTGATCTTGTCCATCATGGTCGTATCCGGACACCAATACTGGCTGAAGTGGACGACGTCCGGAGCTGCCCTGTAGTAGTCAACCAGCAGCATCTGCGGAGGAAATAAACACACCTTTTTATAATGATTTATATTCATATATTAAGTTCTCAGGACTGAGGCTGCAGTATCTGTACCATCTCATTAAGAACGTCACTGGTGAGAAAGTTGTCCTGCACGTAGGTGACCTCCACGGCCACTGGGATACCGTGGTCATTCGGCCGCTGCTGCAAGTAGGCAGATGACACATAAGTTTAGCAGAAACATTAATGTCTAACAGAGTCAGTAACAAAGCTATGTATAAGAAGGTCAGTATTTTAGTGATGCCAGTGTCCTCACCTCAGGCGGTGGTACGACCCAGAAAGGGGTTATTGTGGACGCCACACCTTGATTGCCGTGATAATACGGCCCTGAAAGAGTCAAAAAAGTTGAAAGCTTAGTGGCCTGGAAATCAGGAAGTCCAGGTTTAGATGAGACAGCATCACTGTAATAAAGATGATGCCTTCACATGCCATGGATAATGCTGGGATTTGCCTATTTCGAAGGTCGACGTAAATGTCCCTTTAAGATATTAATTATAATTTGGCTACAGTCCTAGTGGAGCCGTTTCTGTCTTCTCTCTTCTTCTTACATTCTTGTGAAACTATAGCACAGATAATTCTTCATAAGTATCTTCATGAGGGTGTCCAGCCATGCATATATTGTAGATATCATACAGTATATCTCATGCCTTGTATTATTTCAGCAGTACAATTTAATTCCCTTGCATGGGATCAATAAAGTGTCTGTAGGTAACTCCCTTCTCTACCACATGACGGCCCCACACGGTGTGTAAAGGCCCGTACCACAGATGATGCCCAGACAGGGCTGGAAGCCGTTGTTTGAACCCTGCAGCCTCAGCTGATGGTCCATCTGGGAGTCGATGTCCTGCAGCGACGGCAGAGCCGGACCTCGCGGGTGACTGTGGTACCAGCCCACCAACGACAGCCCGCGCATGAACAGGTTCTGACAGATCTGGAGAAAAAAGAATCCTAAATTAGCTTTAATGTGAGTAAAAGTAATTTAGTTCAGTTCTTGTACAATTCTAAGTGTATTGTTATTGTTATTGTTATTGTTATTGTTATTATTATAATTATTATTATTATTATTATTATTATTATTATTATTATTATTATTAACAATAAAATCTAATTTAATTATTTATTTTATTTTATTTCGTTGTACAATTCTAAGTATTGTTATTGTTATTATTCTTATTATTAATAAGAATAATAAGAATAATTAAATCTAATTTAATTATTTATATATTTTAAACTAGACTTTTTTATATTGCTGGAGTTTATTGTTATTATTATTATTATTATTAATAATAAAATCTAATTTAATTAGTTATTTATTTTAAACTAGACTTTTTTATATTGCTGGAGTTTATTGTTATTATTATTATTAATAATAAAATCTAATTTAATTAGTTATTTATTTTAAACTAGACTTTTTTATATTGCTGGAGTTTATTGTTATTATTATTATTATTATTATTAATAATAAAATCTAATTTAATTAGTTATTTATTTTAAACTAGACTTTTATATTGCTGGAGTTTATTGTTATTATTATTATTAATAATAAAATCTAATTTAATTAGTTATTTATTTTAAACTAGACTTTTATATTGCTGGAGTTTATTGTTATTATAATTATTAATAATAAAATCTAATTTAATTAGTTATTTATTTTAAACTAGACTTTTTTATATTGCTGGAGTTTATTGTTATTATTATTAATAAAAATCTAATTTAAGAGTAAAAAAACGCACTCAGCACTGCAGTCAGCGTTAACTTCGGTTCTTTTGCTTTTTGGAAAGGTAGATGCATGCTGATCAACGTTGGCTGCTGAACTGTTCTGCGGCACAGGATGTTCATGTTCTCTGAAGGCCTACATGCTGTTAGTGCAGACTGCTGATTCACTGTCCGTGTGTTACCTCCTCCTCAACAGCAGAAGCTGAGTCTCTGTCTGCCAGCCTGGTCCGACAGGGGAAAGCCCTTAAGACTGTCAACACTGAAATACATCGACACCACAGAGAGAGAAAGACGCTGCGGTTAAAGATGGCTTCTTCTTCTTCTTCTTCTACCGTGTATTTCTTAGCAGTTACTTTCTAATCTTACTCACGTTGTGTATTTGTATCCCATCGTCCTCCGAGGTATCCCACCACCTCACTGGTGGTCAGGTGACAGTGGAAGTCCTGGTGAGGAGTTAAAAGCAGGTTACTTGGTCTCTAAATGAATAATTATTATTATTTGTATAGCACTTCTCAAGCAAAAGCAGCATAAAAAAACAACAACAAAATAATGTAATGTAATAAATGTACAAATAAATCATCCAAAAGGTAGAGAAAACTATAAAAAGAAGTAAAAAATATTAAAATAAACGTATAAACCGGGGGTTGCATAACAGCGCTTTATTGTGTAAACAAATAAGACGAGTTGCCCTGTTTTAAATATGTAAGTTACTCACCATTAGCAGCAGTACATTACTGGACACGGCTACATTGAAAGGCTGGAATCTGTTGATGGCAGAGAAGGCCGACAGCTCCACGAGTGTGTGTGGATCCCTGAGGATACGAGTACATTTCTATCACACTTATGGTCCCATAAAAACTACATTCATCTTTCAGAATAAAAGTCAGTACCTGGCAGCATCTCTGGTGCCCAAGGTGCAATATCTGACAGGAATCCTCTCTCTGTCAGTTCTGCGTGAAGCCATCAGGTCTGTAACGGTTCAGATGGACATTTGTTTTCCAGTTTGTCGAATCTACACAGTTATAAAAACTTGTTTTAAGAGGATTTATACCATTTAATCCAGGTTTGTTGTTCTTGTTCTTCTCATCCGCCTGCACGGCTGTCTTTCCTTCCTCTTCATCCTCGTCATCGTCCTCCTCACTCACAAGGCTCTGGCGTCACAAGAAATAAACACAATGTATGACAGAGGATAGTGTATATACAGATACAGTGCCATTGTTGCTTCAACCTTTGAGTTCTTAAAGTCTCTTAAGGACTTTAACAAAGTACGATTTCATCTTTCCTATTTCACACCCTGCCGTTGTTTTGTTTCTCCTTCAGTACTGAACCAAGAACTAAAGCCTCCAAATGGTCTGGAGAGATTTGCAACCTCAGTGCTGTGTTATACTAAGATATAGTATATTCCTCAAACATGAAACTACTTGTTCTTGGTACTAAACTGTATAAAAGTAAGCTGTTAAGAAGAAGCTTTTAACCCATATTTGAGAGTATAAGCTGACTGTTCTCCTCTCACCATGTCTGCGCTGGGTTGGTACTTGTGCAGCCAGGTGGTTTTGTACTGGACCAGCTTCTGTCCCCGGTAGCGCACGGACGCCCAGCCACAGCCAGACTTCTTGGCTGGGTTGACCAGACGTTTGCAGTGTGTTGCCCAGGCGCTGGGGGAGTTGAAGATCTGCCCCGTCTCCACCCACCTGATTTTCCCATCATTCAACAGGTCTCCTACAAAGTTCTTACCCTGAAGGAAGCAGAGAAGAGAGACGTATTGAACAAAACAAGACATGTACGCAGTGGTATAAAGTACATTCACTCAGGTACTTAAGTAAAATTTAAAGGTGCTTGTATTTTACTTTTATATTTGCTTTTTATGTTACGTTATACTTCTACTCCACTACATCTCAGAGGCACATATTGTACTTTTTACTCCATTACATTTATTTGGTAAATTGAGTTAATTTACATATTCAAATTATTAATACAGATGTTATCAACACAAAATATCTAATATACTATTACTATAGACTAAACCATTCCCACCTTCACCAGCTTCAACATTAACATTGCATTAATCTATTAAATTATAGATTATAATCCAATAATGTAATATTATATTATTCTGAAATGTTAAATTCTGCATAATAAGTACTTTTACTTTTGGTACATTAAGTGTATTTTGATGGTAATACTTGTATACGTTGAGTAACGTTTTGAATGCAGTATTTCTACGCTGTAGTATTGCTACTTTTACTTACTTAAATTATCAGAGTACTTGTTCCACCTCTGTGTGGGTTTGCTCCTTTAGTGCAAGTGTATGTCAGGTTGCACTGAAGCTGATCGAGACAGCACTTGCATAAATAATGACTAACGACATTCTTACAGTTCCCAGCTGTGCTGTGTGTTATTACCAGGTAGTGGATAGCGAGCACGCCGTCCCCGGGCTCCACCAGGCCGTCCTTGAGCAGCACTCTCAGGGTGATGCCTCTCCGGGTCAGCAGGGAGCCCCTGCCGGAACTGGACCTCAGATCTGCCTCCTCCCCTCCACTCAGCTCCTCCTCATCCTCCTCTCCTCCATCCTCCACCACCTGTGGAGAGCTGGGTGGCTCTGAGCCTGAGGGGGGGGGGGGGACACACACACACACAAACACATGGTGGATCCTAATGTGCTCTATGTGAGTGTAATGCAAATGTTTAAAAAAACAAAACATTTCTAATGTTTTCTCATCAAAAAGCCTCTTGTGAAAGGTCATATCACTCAGAGGCTTCATAATTAGCCAAACACCTGGCTACCAGTTAAACATCTGTGGGCTGTATTAAAGTTACACCAGGAACAAAGCCAACGCAAATGGACATTACTTTAATTATAATGACTTTATAATGAAAGCTCCACTATAATGGCAGCCAGCATCATTCATAATTGAAGCATGCTAAAATGATAGCAGCCCTATCATGGTGAAAGGAACCTCAAGGGGCCAAAACAGGCAAAAGATAATCTAAATTGGCATTTTCCTTAATTACGGCTAAGCTATGCGGTTGGCCTTTTGTTTCCACCTCCCATTAGGGCATGGCTATCTCTCTCCGCAAGAAGAGGCCTGTCCCCCCCCCCCCCCTCTGTTAATTTCCTTCAGAATTACAATTAAACCCTTCTTTCATTATTCTCACCCATATCTCTGAAAGCGTCGGAGAGCGCCTTTAAATCCAAACTCGGTCAAAAAGCTGCTCCTTTTCCGGGCACTTGAGGCTGTGCGGGGGTTGAGCTCCGGGCAGATTCCACAGATACACTTCGCCACACTAGCTCCGGCTATTATTCAAAAACATAAAATGAAGGCGTCTGTGGCTCTGCAGTGTAGTTTCCTTGTTGTGTTGCTTTAATGTCAGTTCCCCTCCCCTTTCTTTCTCCCTCTCCCCGTCCTTGTCACTCTCCCTGTGTTCTTATGAACTGACGAGCCATGCCGGTCTATGTGCCCATTATTCACACATTCATACGACTATAAATACTACACACTTATTAATGATGTAAAACAATCGGTTGGAAATGTCTTAAATGTTATTAAAAATGCAAACAATGTAGCGATTAATATGCGTTTCCTCCGGAAAGATGAAGTGTCACCCCGTGCGCGTGAGCCAACCCTCTATATGGCATTTAGGCAGATTAAAAGTACATCCTGGAGATTATAGTGTATTTATATACAAGAAACACAGCACTTTAGCTCAGGTCAGGGATGTGTGTGTGGTGTTGTATTACGACATGGTCCCGTACTTTACTATGTTGCACTGTGGGTTTCTTCACTACACCGAGATGATCCGTCTTTATCTCGGGGAAAAAGAGAAACACATTTACCGAGAAGCAGCCTGCGGAGGGCAGCAAACCTCCAGCAGAGTCTGCACTGGGTTCAGTTCCGGTTACCTCCACCTGGTGGTAAGACAGGCCTGTGTTCACACAGCCAAGAAGCAACTGCATGCAAATGTTTGGCCCTAAAATACTGTGATCAAAGTTCGTTCAGCAGTAGAGGAAAGTAAGTACATTATACTTCCCTCAGTGAGAGATCCACTGTGGCTCACACAGACTCACTTTTACAACATGGCCTACACTTCAAACTTTTCCTTCTCCCATCACTTCATATTTCCTCTTTATATTGCTATTTTATGGTGTTTTCGTATCATCATTTTAGTATTTATATATGCACTTCCACATGCTTTTATCTGTTTTAAATTCAATCCTGCTGTTGTTATTGTATCTGCTTTATCTGCATCTTATTTGGTTATATATTAGGTTATTTCCTTTACTTTACCTGCTTTATATGAGTTTATTTCTCTTCTTTTCGCATCTTACATTTTACTATAACATATGATCTTATTTATTTCATACATACACATGTTCCTAATTTGTGTGTGTCATACTGGGGGGGGGGGGGGGGGTAAATTAATATACATACATACATACCTAGCCATTCATTCATATATGCAGCCAGTTGCATATATACACATTGTATAACAAAAAGCGATAGTTAAGGGGGCAAAATGTTAATATTATTAAGTATTATAGCCATTATTACTTTAAACATTAGAAACATCCTGCCAGAAGATGGAGATGTTTTTCATTAAGTGTGTGTGTGTGTGTGTGTGTGTGTGTGTGTGTGTGTGTGTGTGTGTGTGTGTGTGTGTGTGTGTGTGTGTGTGTCTCGTACCTGCTAGCTTCTGGTATTTCAGCTATTTCAATCATTTGTGGCATTTCCAATTGAAGTGCTCTGTAAGACGCGTATAACCTCTACATGAACTGTTTAATAACGATAGTTCATGGCGATAAGAACACCAGGTTATCAGCAGTGTTGGTTTTAAGAGTCAAACCACTAACACACACTCACGTCTACATTCAAACTTCAAAGACACAAGTTATGTGTCTTTATTGAACGCTGTGTCACTGTCAAAGAAACACTTTTTAAAATGTTTAAACTTTCCATCATCAGAAATGTCCAGTAACACAAAGTGTGTGTTAAGCAGTTCATTATCTATCGCTGTAACGTCTCTTTATATGCTGATGAGCCGTAGTTATTATACATTTTGAAATAGCAGTTACACCCCTGACTTACAAGATCTGAGTACTTATTAAAACTCTGTCCACATATCTTAACTTTGTTCACCACGTGAACTGATCTTCATTGGTTTATGCAACACTCTTTTTAAATGCAATGTCACACTGCACACCATAACTTGAGCAGACTGTACGGCAGCACTGTATATAAATGAAACATGCTGTAAAAGCATACTTTTAAAAATGATTAATATCAGTGTTGATCAATTCTTTGGCTGCAAACTCAGAGGAGCCAGAGATTGTGGGGACGTTGCCAAGCGACTGTCAACAAACTGTCAAAAACAAAGTCGTCTGAACTAGAGGAGGAAGATTACGAGCAAATCAAATTATTTTATTTTTTTGACGAATTAGGTTATTTATAGCTATTTAAGAAAGCTGGTTCTGGTTCTTGGAGCAATTCAAAGCGTTAACTTCATTTGGCGACAGACACGATGATGTCAACGCAGGAAGAACCGGAGAATATCGGCAAAGTGCTCAGTCTTCTCCGGGAGTGGGATCGTGGTGACAGGACGGTCCGCAGCCGCATGTTGAACACCTTCCTGACTCACAACACAGGGAAGACTTTTCATGAGCTCGAGCTGGAGTTTGCACAGGTTGCAAGTCTCTTCCTGGCTCGACTCACCACCTGGATGAGACTCACGTATCCTTCTCATGTTCAGGCGTTTGTACACACACACGCACACGCACACACACACACACACACACGGCTGACTTGGGGCGCATGCATGACATTTAAAAAGGTCTATACAAACAACATATTTAACAACATTTACTATATAGGTAAACGATTGCTCGCGATGCTGCAACTTACATTTCATAGATATCCTTTCACGTTTCACAAATGAAGTTCTGAATTATAGTCTGTCGTGTATTTATTCTGTAGACTGTATTGCATGTTTTATGCACCACTGCTGTTGTCCCTGTGTGCAACTCAATATATACTTATTAACTTTATAAGTCACAAGAGGAAGAGGAAGTGAAGCTGCTTAGAGATGCAACGATTAGTTGACTAATCCACAAGTTGATCAACAGAAAAATAATAATCAACTATTTTGGGAATCAATTAATGTAAACGTAATGCAAAAAATATTATTATTTCAGCGTCTGAAATGTGAAGATTTCCTGCTTTTCTCTGATTTATATCATATTAAACTAAATATCTTTGGGTTTTGGACTGACAAAACAAAACATTTGAAGACTTTTGGAAACTGGGATGCACTTTGTTTACTATTTCTGGACATTTTATAGACCAAACAATTAATTAAAAATAATCGGTAGATTAATCAATAATTAAAATAATTGTTAGTTGCAGCCTAATGCCACATAAACCCATGTCAATAAACTTTTTTACTGCATATATGCACACATTCAACTACATCATGGTAAATCATGCATACATGAATCTAAAGTTTTGAGTAGGCCTTCTCCTGTTTCCTGTTCTGGATGATTATTTACTAATATTCCTTCACTGACTCAGATACATGTTTGGGACGTTCTTGGGACTGCAGCTTAAAGCAATTGGGATTTTCCTCTCTGCATCAAGCCAGTGAGTGAGATGAAACGCTGCATCATAATCTGTAAACTCCTGTATCTGTGGCTCATTCTGTAGTTTTCGTTTTTTGACCCATTTGTCTTCACTTTCCTCAGTGATCAGTACCTGATGGAGTTCCTGGAGGACGGAGGTGTCCTCACTCTCCTGGACATCTTGAGCCACTCTCAGAGCAAAGAGGCGGAGAAGGCCGAGGCCCTCCGTCTTCTGCGCACCGTCTCAAATGCTGGTCGCAAGTACAAAGAAGTTATCTGTGAAAGCCAAGGTACATTTCATAAAGACTTCTCCTGGAATACATGCAAACGTCTTCATACACTACACATATGATCAATGCAATGCATACAGTAGCTGTATTTGCCATGCAGACACGCTGCTTTTCAAAACCCCTTTTCTTTGTGGTTTATATATATTTTAAATGTACCATTTGGATCATTTGTGCAACACTGTAGAGGCCATATCATCGTTGCCCTCTCTATTTATTTTACATTCTTGCAGGTGTGAAAGCCGTAACAGAGTGCCTGGCTAAGTCAAACACAGATGAAACTCAAGAGGCAGCATGGGCCCTCCTGGAGTCCCTGTCGCATGGAAACCCCAAATATCAAAACCAAATCTACAAAGGTCTGATTGCTCTCTTGACCTGTACCTCCCCTCAGACCCAGCAGCTGGTCCTGCACACCTTACACACCATGCAGGTAAATGCAAGCATGTATTTTCATCGTTCTCAGAGCATGCACGTGCCCTCTTCCTTGCTCACACTCGCTTTGACCTTATTGACCTATACTTAACCAGGTTTCTGAAGAACAGATGTGTATGTTTAAGTTCTCTCACTGTCCTCTCTCACAGTCCAAAATGAAAACAGCTCATCACAGCATCGTAGAGCCTCTGCTGAATATGCTCCGGTCCCTGCACCTGGAGGTTCAGGATGAAGGTAAGTTAAAAACCACATGATGGTGCATTTTTACCGTGGATGATGAGTTGTTGTTTTTTATTTATATGATGTAACTTGCTTTGACAGATGAATCCACTGGCCATTGTGGCTAATATGAATGAAGATCACCTTTTAATATATTCTTCTCTCTGTATGTTTCTGGCAGCGATAAATCTGATTTTAGACCTGAGGTGTTATGATGTGAGGCCGCTGCTGCTCACTGGACTGTTGGCTCTGCTGAGGCCTGTTAGAGAAGAAGTGCAGCAGCACCAGAATGTGGAAGGTGACACTTTGGTGTTTAATTGTGTTGTATTTTTTTCCCCAAGTGACCATTTTAGGCTGATCAGTGACAGGAAGTACATTTCCTTTAGGATTACACAAGTTATGCTTATATATCTGCAATTTCTGAAACAAATACATAATTTTCCACCTACCTAAACCCATCAAGGTGCTAACATTTAGACAACTTTTTGACATAACGTGACCCATGTTGTCATTTTAACAAGTTACCTTAACATTGTTGATACATACAATCCCATCAGAGTCTGAGATAATGAAGATGACAGGATCGCTGCGTATGTTTGTGCAACAAGCTGCTGCAGCTAAAACTATACGGTGTGTAATAATACTTCATTATAACTAGACATAATGTAATAAATGTTTTATTACACAACAAACATTGTGAGAAAATGTGATGCTCTTTTTATAAAGTGATATTTAAATACTATATTACTAGTATATAGCTGTAATGACATTAATGATCTCAGTGTAATAGTTTTAGCTGCTGTCGTACAGTCAGGATACATTTTAATGGTGTTGAGTGTGTTGAAGGCTGCTGGCCGAGGACAGTCGAGACGTTTCTCTTGAGCTTCTCTCTCTCGGAGTGATCCAACGTCTTCTGTACGCGATGGGCAACAGAGAGCACACTGATGCACAAATACAAGCCAGTCTGGCCTTGGAGGTACGTACATGCTATCAGACACACACACACTGGATATATGCATGCACACTTACTGCACACTAATGCTTTCATCTCTGCGTAGCACTTTGTCCTCTCACACCCAGTTATTAAGGAACATGTGCAGAGAGGCATCGGCAGCACGCTGTTTGCAGCCTTTATGGTAAGCTTTAATAACTTAAAGGTCAAGTGAAAAGGTCAATGTGAAGCTACTGGAAGGAAATACTAACATATTTAATCTCCGTCTTTCTACAGCACCAAGCTGACACTTTGCACATGAATATGGATGAAAGAGAAGCAGAAATCCTGCTCTCTAACAAGGTTAACATAACTGAAGGTGATGATTGTTATTAGAATATGTTTGTCATTTTCCTCAGTTGTCCGTACTATGTGAGAATAATTGTTTGTTTTTGTTTTCTTGTCAATCTTTGCATTGCAGTTTTGGATGGTGACAACTCTGAAGGCTGACAGTGCGGACAAATAATTCAAATAATGAAGATGAATGAACTAGAACATTTATGTAAATTCTGTTTGCATGTTATTAAAAGACCGTTTAATTCTTAATTTGCTGTCCACCATTTTTCTTTTGTGGAATTATTATAAAAAAAGTGATCAAATTGAACTTTACATGGGATTTAATGTAAAGTCACACTATGTTATTATCTGTGCTCAGTTTTAAGTTAAAGTGCTTTACAAAAAAACATTAAAAGCATCAATAGAGCAAAAGAAAAGCATTATAAAAAGACATTTGATTATAATTAAAAAGAGTCAGGAGAATATAAATAAAATAAATATAAGAATAAAAGTCACAGTGCTGTGTAAGAAATAAATAACTAATTGATTTAATAAAAGGCAGAGGCAAACAGAAAAGTCTTCAGTCTTAATATAAAAGAAGTGAGAGAAGTTACGCTTTTGCGTAATCTCGTTTTTGACCCGCCCACCGGCGATGACGTCATACGCACGTCCTCCGTTTCCTCGCAGCGGATTGGACGAGCAGCGACTGGACGTGGCGGGAGTCTTATTGAAGTAAACAAGAGTGCTCGTGCTGTTTGAAGAGAACATTATATGATATAAATCACTACATGCGGTGTTTGGAAATGAGCAGGTTGCGATCAGCGATGCTCAAAGCAAAGAGAGCCGAAGTAGAGATGGTAGAAACTGCAACACCAAAGCGGAAGAGGACAAAGACAGCCGTGAAAGAAGGTAGTTAACTTATTATGTTAAAAGACTTTGGATATGAACCTGCACACTGTGTGTGTGTGTGTGTGTGTGTGTGTGTGTCTGTGTCTGCAAACATCCGAGAGTCTGCATGAGATTTATGGGATGAGATAATCCAATACAACAGCCACTTATTAAATACTGCACTTGAAATGTGCAAAGTTCTGCATTTTAGTTTAAAACAATGTTGTAAAGATTTTCATTCAACTAAGTAGTAAAGTGTACAGCCTCAGAAATGACTCCATTAGTCCTGTGGGTTCATGTATGATATTAAAGTTCATACTTTAACAGGGAATACATTCAGAATTATTTTAAATGGAGCTTTATAAAGCAGTCATGAACTAGGACAGTGGTCCTCGTCCTTTTTCATGTCAAGGCCCCTTAAATTGATACTCATTAGGTCACAGACCTCCATCCATAAAGATTTGGGTTGACAGGTGAGGAGATAATGATGCAGGAAGTGAAACCTTCTGTCTGTTTAGTTTGAAGAATGTTTCTGTTCTTCCAGAGGAAAGCACGAATGCCTCGTCCCCGTCCACACACCACACTTTCCATGATCCTGCCGACGTTGTGCTGCTGCGGTCTCAGCTCCTCGACTGGTACGACAAGGAGAAGAGAGAGCTGCCGTGGAGGACTCTGGTAAAGGGAAACCTTTCTTTCGTCTTTTTTAATACATTTGTTTGGTTGTTAGAGACATGTTTCATTATGAAACATAGATAAAGATATATATATATATATCTAAATTCCCAAATATTGCACAAAGAATCCACTGCCCGACCTTTGATGACTGCCGACTTATATAACTGACTCGATCCTTATTTTGTTTTTCAGGCTGTGACAGAGTCAGACCTCAACATCAGGACATATGCAGGTTTTTATTTTTCTAAATTACACATCATAAACTGCTGCTGACGCTCTTTATCTGACTGCTTCCTCTTTTATTTTCAGTGTGGGTATCAGAAATCATGCTGCAACAGACCCAAGTTGCCACAGTAATAGACTATTACAACAAATGGATGAAGGTGGGCGTCTTTGAGAGGATCATCACTGTGGAGTCCTTGTAATATATTAACCCTCGTGCTTCACTAGGGACATTATTTTAATTGTTTTAATTTTTCAATCATTCTGGCAGGGATAAAACATATTGCATAATTTATTTTCGACCTCAGCTCCTGTAATAAGCCTCTCAGACCCTCAAGGGCAATGTAAATTAAATCAGGCTCTCGACCGAGAGCATTATTTAACTGGCATTTAAATGTTAAAAATTCTGAAAATGAATTGAATGTTTGTTAGTTATGATTAGGACTCACATTTCTACTCAGTGAAAGTGGAAAATCATATTAATATATAGTGTTTTCATAGGATAATGACGTTTTTGTCCTCAAAAAGGTTATAAATTGGAGTTGTTTTTTATATCTGACACTACACAGAAAATTAAAATGCATCAAAATCAATGTTGTTGCTAATCAGTGACATAAGAGCAACTTTTGAAGTGAGTTAAATGTATTATTATGATATATATATTACATGCATTATGTGTCATTTAAACTCCACTCGTGTTCCAGCGGTGGCCCACGGTGCAGGATCTTGCAGCTACTACGCTCGAGGTGATTACTAAAAGCCGTGACTGACGATGATGTGATTTTGAAATGGTATTGATTTTAAAATGACATTTCTAGATTTCTTTTATGTGTAGGAGGTGAACCAGATGTGGGCGGGTCTGGGCTACTACTCCAGAGGAAAACGACTGCATGAAGGAGCGCAAAAGGTCTGTGCTGTGTTCTGTAAATGAAACATTTCTCTTGTATTCTTCATTTGCTCTAAACTTGTGGCTCAGTGCAAATATTTATGAAATGACGTAACTCTTAAAAGTGCCTGTAATAATGACTTGGTGTGAAATATTGCGGTGCAGGTTGTTGATTGCAGCTCGTGTGTCTGTTGTAGGTGGTGTCAGAGCTGGAGGGGCAGATGCCTCGCACCGTGGACAGTCTGCTGAAGCAGCTGCCTGGAGTGGGTCGCTACACTGCTGCAGCTGTAGGCTCCATTGCACTGGGTCAGGTGTGTTTCTGTGAACTCTTTCGCTTTAATGCTTCGTTTTATCTCATGACTGAAAAGATCTCTGTTGCCTAGGTAACTGGAGCCGTGGATGGCAATTTGATCCGGGTGTTGTGTCGCCTGAGGGCCATCGGCGCTGACAGCACGAGTCCTGCAGTAACACAAGCACTATGGTGAGATTAAACTCCAGGGAACCTGACGTGACTTAATCTCACCAATAGACTGTATAAAAGAAGAAGGTGTAGTCACGTGAAAATAAAGAGACATAAACGTAGGAAGACTTGAAACTAGCGATTTAAGAACATAACCTCATTAGGAACATTTTTACTAAGCTGCTATAGAAATAGTTAAAACTTAAGTCCGTCTTTGTAAACTAAGACGACTCCAGATACAGTCCAAACATTCATTCCTTCAGGAGTGATGAATTGCTAAAATAAATATGCTGTGATTCCAGCTTTTTCATTCTTGATTTTCAGGAGTTTAGCCAACACACTGGTGGACCCTGAGAGGCCCGGGGACTTCAACCAAGCCATGATGGAGCTGGGAGCACGGGTCTGCAGCCCAAAGGGCCCACAGTGCAGCCAGTGTCCCATACGGTCTCACTGCCACTCTTTCCGCAAGGTAAAAAGGATCCGACATGCTGAACTACTGCCATGGTTAGGGTTTGCTTTATTTTTTAAATGCAGAAGAGCTGTATATAAAGGTTGTCTACTTCCCAGTGTACACGATGTTTAATATAACACAATGTGCAGGTTCATGTCAAACAAGAGAAAAACTGCAGGAAGCTCTTAGGGAAGCAGGACAGGAAGCCGTCCATGCCGCCTGATATAGAAGACTGTAGTAAGTTTCCTCTCCTCTCCCTCAGACCTCTCAGCACTTCACGTAGTCATGATATTATATTAAAGTTCTTCCTCCTCTGCCTCAGTGAACAGCGGGACATGTCCCCTGTGTCCCTCGGAGCCCTGGGACGATGAGCTGGGTGTTCAGAACTTCCCCAGGAAGCCGGCAAAGAAGCCGCCACGAGTGGAGAGAACTCTCACCTGTGTGGTGATCCGACCTGGAGAGCGGGGAGAGGGCGAGTTCCTGCTCACACAGAGGCCAAGCAAAGGTCGGTGTGTCGCGCCGGTGGGGGAGTCGGCTGCAAAATGAAGTCGTCTTCAGCCTGATTATCAGAAATGCTGTTTTGTGTGTGTGTGTGTGTGTGTGTGTGTGTGTGTGTGTGTGTGTGTGTGAACAGGTTTGCTGGCAGGTTTATGGGAGTTTCCGAGTCTTCTGCTGGAGGAGAAGAGCTCAGAGATGAAACAGAAGAGGGCTCTGTGTGCTCAGATCAGTGAGATACTGGGAACACATCTGACAGAGAGCCTCCTCCAGTATGTGGGAGAGGTCAGCTTGATGTTTAGTGTGTGTGTGTGTGTGTGTGTGTATATATATATATATATATATATATATATATATATATATATATATATATATATATATATATATATATATATATATATATACATGCAAACTCTTATAATGCAAGTCTTTCTGCAGCTGTGTAACAACCTTCTGATGGATCATCGATTGGCTGTTTGCAGGTGGTTCACATCTTCTCCCACATCCACCAGACATACATGGTTCACAGTGTGTGTGTGAAGGACGCTGACACACACACTCAGACTGAAAAGGTCCAGTGGCTCAGCAGGTCCGCTCTGCAGGAAGCTGCTGTGTCCACAGGAGTGAAAAAGGTTTTTATATTGAGTTTCAGAGAATGTGAAGGGCAGTTGTAGTTGTAGTAAAAGGAGTAAGTGAGTTTGCACAACCGCTGATGTGAAGTCTGAATGAATCAGATGTTTACTCTCCTGCAGATTGTGAAGCTTTATGATTCTGTGGACGCTGAAAAAGAACAAACCTCTAAGGCAAGTAAACTCCTCTATATATTCATTGATATACAACACATGATTATAGTTCAAAGTCTTTAATCATGTGTTTCTACGTGTCCCACTTAGGATGGGAAGAGGCAGAAGCACGCCGCCACGAAGAATGACAAGAAACCACAAGCATCAAAAAAGCCCAAACTGAGTGCAGCTGACGGCGGCAGCAGACAGCTCTCCCTCAGCTCCTTCTTCAACACCGTCAAACAGGAAGCTTGATGGTGCCGCGTGAAAGTCTCGTGCACGTGTGATTTATTTTCAAAGCATCAGCCCTGCAGTGTTGTTACCACATTAAAGCGTTATTGTGCTCGCATCACTTTTTAAATTGTAATTAAATGAAGTAAATTGCTCCTTTGATGTTCCTGTAGGGACTTTTATTGAATCACTTGTTGTTTATGACCTCATAGATAATGTTTTTATCACTATATTGTCATGTTTTACAAGCAGTATGTAAGATGGCTGTCGTGTTTATTTCCACAATAAAAAAATGTTTTCATGCTACTGCTTTTAATCCTCCAATCAAGATTTAGTATCAGAAAATAAACCAGGACATATAAAGTGGTGTAAAGTACATTTATTAAGTACAATTTTGAGTTATTTCCATTTTAAATTGTTCTTCTCCACTGCAGCTCAGAGGTAGATATGTTTTTATTTTATTTTGATAAATTAAAACTTGTTACTTTACATATTCAAATTATTATTACAAATATCAACAAATAATATACTATTATTATTATTATTATTATTATTATTATTATTATTATAGATTAAGCTGCACAGCCGTGTGTAAAGCAAGTCTTTACCAGCTCCAACATTAACATTGCATAAATATATTAAATTAAAAGATTAAAATCCAATATATTAGTATTATATATTCTGAAATGTATAATAAGTACCTTGGGTTTATTGTGATGTAATACTTGAATGCAGTACTTTTACTTGAGTATAAACAGTTTATTTACAAATGAACAGTGAAAGAAACAGCGCCCCCCTGCTGCGCTGAAAATATAACAACCAATCCTGTTCGAATAAAATCAGGACAAACAGGAAGTGATTCATATCTTCAGTCCTTTCTCCACAGACATAGTTGCGTGGGTTGGAGACAACGCCACCTGTGTGTGAGGATTATTAGTTTACTGATATTCAGTGAAGTCGAGCAGCAGCTGAGTTTCTGGTGCGGCTGGTCGCTCCGGTCTGTCATTCATTCATTCATCGCACACAATCTGCATATGAACTTTGCTATTACTTAACTTACTTGCCAGATAGTGTCTACAGGTTATCCCACGTGGTCACAGAAGTGTAATATTGAAACACCAGCTTCAAGGTGTGCTTTAGTGAGTACGGTAGATGTTTTATTAATCTTTAAATGCTAAATGTCTTTTCTTCTTTTGGTGAATAACTTTCTTTATGTTTCCAGATGGCTTCTTTGTGGCAAAGTCTCCTCTCTTTTCACGACAGGATAGTTGGCAATGGAGGTATGATGATGAGGATTTATATTTTTCCTGCATACACATATTTAATTTTGCTTTAGTTTTACAGCAAACTAAAATCCAGAGTCCAAACAACAAGCCCGTGTGTGTGTGTGGTGTGGTGTGCGTGCGTGTGTGGGAGCTGCAGATGTGCTCCCCAGTTTGTCCTCACAATGACTGCTTTGTGGCTTGTCACATGGTTATATTCTCTTGTTACAGTGGTGCACACGCACACAGGAGTGTTGTAGTATTATTATCCAGCAAGTACAATGTGTACAAGATGAAAGTGTTGTAAAATAACAATGATGTATAATATTGAATATACTTAATCTGGTTGTGAAAGCACAGCGTCTGTAGGCACAGCTGGGTGAAGGCCTGAATAACAGCGCTGGACTTGAGAAGGTCTCCCAATGTAAACTCAGCTTTCTGAGACCCTTAGCATATCGCGGAGGGGACAAGGAGTGACATGCGCCTGTGAAAAGGGCACGACTGACTTAAACTAAGCCTTATGTCAGGACATTTAGGATCACTCCAGATGCTAATACAGAGGTAGAAAGGGAATTGGTGTAGTATGTGAACTAAGGTATGTTGTATGTGTTATTTTGAGACGTTTTCATTCACAAAACTACACACACACACATCATGTCCTCTCAGCTAAACTGGAACAAGACAATCTGCAAGACAAACGTGTAATTCTACCCAGAGATGTGTCCTGTAATGTTTGTATTAATTTGTCCTGTATTGTTGTATGTTCCAGACCAGAGGACGGACCCGTGGCTGCTGGTCTACTCCCCCGTCCCGGTGGCGCTCATCTTCCTGCTGTACCTCTGTGTGGTCTGGGCCGGCCCTCGTCTCATGAAGCACAGAGAACCCCTCGACCTCAAAGGCGTTCTCATTGTTTACAACTTTGCCATGGTCGCCCTGTCCTGCTACATGTTCTACGAGGTGTGTTGGTCCTCCTTTTATGTTCTGTTTTTATTAAGGAAACCAGATCAAACGTTCTGTTTTGTGATATAAGGTGGTGTTTCATTTCATAAAGTAATTGTATGAATATTTCCCAGTTCCTGGTCACATCCTGGCTCTCAAACTACAGCTACCTCTGTCAGCCTGTAGATTACAGCACCAGCCCGCTGGCAGTGAGGGTAAGCAAGTGTCTCGCATACATTCAGTCCCTTTTGACGTGTTTGTGCAGACGTTTGGTCTTTTACAACTACACGTGGAGCATCAGTTGCAGTAAATGAATGAGTGCAATTTGAGAGATAAACATGCATTTACCTTTTTTATTAATGTAATCATGTGACATTGTTTTCTTCCTCCAGATGGCCAAAGCCTGCTGGTGGTTCTTCTTCTCCAAGGTCATAGAGCTCAGTGACACGGTGCGTATTATTTAATTAATAAATATTTGAACTATCAGTGAAATTGAAGAGCAGAGTTGAAACTGTAACAGTCTCCTCTCTATGAGCAGATCTTCTTCATCCTGAGGAAGAAGAACAGCCAGCTGACGTTCCTTCACATTTACCACCACGGCACTATGATCTTCAACTGGTGGGCGGGCGTCAAGTATGTGGCTGGTGGACAATGTGAGTATTGGTTACGATTAAGATTTTTTTTGGAAAACAGTCATAGTATAAAGAACACACCACCAGATGTATAAAATAAAATAAAATAGTGAATTTTCTTTATGCAATCTGAACAGTGGGGTCTGCATTTGAATGTGTCACATGCATCATTTGAGCCACTGTAAACTGTGTATGGATACACCCTGTGTGGCGTCTCATGAGGCTGAAATGCTCAACTGTAATACTCAACCCTATTATCTTATTTACATGTCATTCCCCTGTGTGTCTGCTGCGTCACCTCATACCTAACATACCTCACTCAATCTCTATCAGGACTATCCTTACGAATGAATGAAACCGCTTATTTCCCACTGCAGCTCTGAATGCATTCCTCTCTTTATGTCCTGCAGCGTTCTTCATCGGCCTGCTCAACACCTTCGTTCACATCGTCATGTATTCTTACTACGGCCTGGCTGCCATCGGCCCTCACATGCAGAAGTACCTGTGGTGGAAGAGATACCTGACGTCTCTGCAGCTGGTGAGTGATCTCCTGCTCAGTATGAGAAGAATGTGACTATACTTATATGTTTTTGTGAAGGAAGCTTATCTGATCTTTTCCCCTCAGGTGCAGTTTGTGCTGTTCCTCCTGCACTCGGGCTACAACCTGTTTACAGACTGCAACTTCCCCGACTCCATGAACGCGGTGGTGTTTGGTTTACTGCCTCTCCCTCGTGGTCCTCTTCAGTAACTTCTATTATCAGAGCTACCTTAACAAGAAGAAGCAGAAATAAGCTGCGGCGGTGAAAGTGTTACACAAACACATCGAGGCTTTAGGAGGAGCTGACAAAGTGTTGTCGACATGAGGGATCTTTGTCCTGTCTGCAGTACTCACTAGTGTCCACTAGAGGGAACAACATGCCGAACGTTTTTCATCATCAAATATCAGACAGATACAGTCACACTTGAACATTTTTTATAAACTTGTACAATTTATGTGAAGGATTTGTGTTCTTAGTGTCAAATACATGTTTACAAGACTAGGTTGAAGCCCTAGTATATGGCTGGTGTACGTTCAATTTGCCAAATTCTTACAGTGATGTCTATAATGTCAATTTCCGCTTATTAAATGTTCACTTCTCTGTAGTGGTCCCAGTAATATTTGTTCTCAAAGTGTACTGAAGTAGCGTATCACATGACATGGTTAAGCTAACTCTAAGGACTGCTTTAGTTTAATACATTCAACAATGTAATCTTGCTATTTTCAGTTTTCTTTTTGTTCTGGATTACTCTTATAAAGTGTTGTTGTGCTATGCCAGGCACTTGCTGGAGCAGGACAGGTTTGCATTACTCTCTTAAACAGGTTGCATCTCATGATAATTATAAACATACATCAAATGTTGGTTTTAAGGAAAACGTAGCAAGATAACTTTCCTGCTTCTGGGACCGTGTGGTCGGGAAAGTGTGAAGGAAATCTTTATGAGCAGAGTGACGGAAACCAAAGAAGCAAACTCGACATCTTCCGCTGTAGATTTATTGGAGTTTGGCCAAGTAGAACAAAGGGTGAGCTATACAGTCGGATTACAGAGACGTAGTCACAGTGTGAGTCACCATCTATTCTGAAGGTCCGTCTTTCTCTTGGAGTAATTATCCTACACTAGACGCACTATACTAGATCTACCAAATACTGCCAATCTCAGCCAGTCTATGCAGGTGGCATGAACCCACTGAACCATAAGTATGAAAACATGTTCAATATCTGCCCGCTGATTTAAGATAAAGTGCTCCTAATCTTGACTCAAATGAGAGACTTTAGACTCTACAATTATTATCTTCCAGCTGTCCCTCGAACATTCAGTCCTGGAGACTGTGTGCCCCGACCTAAGAGATGACAAACAGACTACCTGCATGTGACCTGAGGCCCATTGTGTGGTGTTAGCTAACAAGAGAAGGACTGTCTAAGATCAGTGATGTGTAGAGTCTAAGCTCAATAATTACTTATCAGGAAGCACAGGAGAGACATTGTTTTACATTACTTCACCCAGCAGTTGTGAAGCTGCAGTACTCGTAGACAACATGAGATATACATTGTACATTCGAGGAAGTGGATCAGATGTTTGGTCTTGGAGGTAAAGATGTTACCAGCAGCTCCCATTCCTTTCGTAAGAGCAGCGGCAGTAACTTCATCACTTTCATGTTTATAGGGCTGGTCCCTGTTTTGCTGAGATTCAGCCAAAAAAAGAGACACGTGATCATTAAATTCTTTATTTCTTAAATATACTCTCTTACAAGTAAGCATTCAAAATGAAAAAGTTCAAAAATATTAGCATCAAATGAATTACTTAGTAGAAGTTCTATTATGCAGAATGGCGTATTAGTGGATTATAATTATTGATGCAAGTCACTTTAATGTTGCAGCTTTTTTTTTATATACTGCTTGGTAGCCTTATCTATAATAATACAGTAGTATTTATTTACAGTTAGTATTATTTTGTATTAATAATCTAAATCTGCATCTCTAAACTAGTATGTCTAGAGCGTGCTTTTATTTTAATTTTAATAAAAATATAAGATAAAAAACATAGAATAACAGAAAATATGAGCAACAAATGTAAAATGATAAAACTGTAAACCGGTGCACATAATGGCGGGAAACAGCGCCCCCTGCTGTGCGGATGATGTAACTACAGGTTGAATTTGTAAAAATGAAAAAAAGGAAAAAATCAGGACAATCAGGAAGTGATTCAAATCTTCTCCGTACTTTTTCCTCCACTGTCTTTCCACTGTAGCTACTCGTGTGCCGTGAGTTTGTGTTTTAACGTTAATATTTAACCCTCTTTGTTTCCGGTGCGGCCGGTCGCTCAAACCTGTTTTCATTCATTCATCGCAGGGGCGTAAGTCTGGGTTCGGCTGCTGCGCGTGCTGTCAGGGGAAGTTTGCTAAGACTTATTTGCCGGATAGTGTCCATAGGTGGTCACTGAAGTTGTTACCGTGTAACCCTCAGAAGCAAAGTCCGCAATATCCGTGAGTAGATATGTTTAAATACAATATATTTGAGTGTTTTTTTTGTAATATTTTGGTTATTAACTTTCTTTATGTTTTCAGATGGCTTCTGCGTGGCAAAGCGTCCTGTCGGTTCACCAGAAGATGGTCGAACATGGAGGTATGATGATGATGATGATTATTATTATTATTTCTTCCTACATATAGGCTAAAGTTCAATCCAAACAACAAGCCTGTGTGTGTGTGTGTGTGTGTGTGTGTGTGTGTGTGTGTGTGTGTGTGTGTGTGTGGTGTGTGTGTGTGTGTGTGTGTGTGTGTGTCTGTCTCTGTGTGGGAGCTGCAAATGTGCTCCCCAGTTTGTCTTCACAATGACTGCTTTGTGGCTTGTCACATGGTTAGCCACCATGTCACTTTTTAAATCATATATTATTACAAGGAGGACCCTTTCATTGTCTGACAAAACACGTTTTTTAATCAGATTTTTGGTTAATTTCACACACACACACACACACACAACAGGTCATCTGAGAGTTTCCTGTGGAGACTAAAACAAGACATTAGTGCTGAAAGTTAAAATCCGGGCCGCTCTTAAACGTGTAATTCTATCCAGAGATGTGTCCTGTAATGTTTGTATTAATTTGTCCTGTATTGTTGTATGTTCCAGACCAGAGGACGGACCCGTGGCTGCTGGTCTACTCCCCCGTCCCGGTGGGCTCTCATCTTCCCTGCTGTAACCTCTGGTGTGGTCTGGGCCCGTCCCCTCGTTTCATGACGCACAGAGAACCCCTCGACCTCAAAGGCATTCTCATTGTTTACAACTTTGGCCATGTTCCGCCCTGTCCTCTACATGTTCTTCTAGGTGGGGTTGGTCCTCCTTTTTATGTTTTCTGTTTTTATTAAGGAAACCGATCAGCATGACCTGTGATGAATTGAAGTATTCCAGTTTCTGTTTTTTAAAGTGGGGATGTTTATAATTTCCAGTTTCCTGGGCCCACATCCTGGCTCTCAAACTACAGCTAACCCTGTCAGCCTGTAAGATTACAGCACTCAGCCATCCCGCTGGCAGTGAGGGTAACAAGTGTCCCTCGCATACATTCATCCCTTTTGATGT
Organism: Cottoperca gobio; assembly: GCF_900634415.1. Classification (NCBI taxonomy): domain Eukaryota; kingdom Metazoa; phylum Chordata; class Actinopteri; order Perciformes; family Bovichtidae; genus Cottoperca; species Cottoperca gobio. Next base: position 24,562,001 of record NC_041358.1, read on the forward strand.
GTTTGTGCAGACGTTTGGTCTTTTACAACTACAACACGTGGAGCATCCGTTTGCAGTAAAATAACAACCCACAGACTGATGACTATTGTGTAAACTCACCACGTCCTCATTGTTTTTCTTCCTCCAGATGGCAAAGCCTTCTGGTGGTTTCTTCTTCTCCAAGGTCATAGAGCTCATGGGCACGGTGCGTATTTTAAAAAAAATGTTTTTTACGTAATCAGGGAAATTGAGGAGCAGATTTGAAACTGTAACAGTCTCCTCTCCTCTCTATGAGCAATTCTTCTCATCCTGAGGAAGAAGAACAGGCCACTGACTTCCTTCACATTTACCACCACGGCCCCCTGATGTTCAACTGGTGGGCGGGAATCAAGTTTGTGGCTGGCGGACAATGTAAGTCAACTAATTTAGTCATTTATTGTAAGAGCTATAATGATGAAAACAGATGGTATCATGACCTTGTGGATGTAGGTTGTCACTCCTGTTTATGTGTTTGTCAACAAATGCCATGAAAAGACCAAAACCAATAATAATTACTTATTTTATATATATTAATATATATATTAATATATATATTATATATATATATATTATATATCTATATACACATATTATATATATATTATTATTATATATATTATATATTCTATCTCTCTATAATTACATATATATCTATTCTCTTATACTTACCTCTCTATATATTATATTAAATATATATCTATCTCTCATTTCTTCCTCCTTCCCTCTCTCTCTCTTATCTTCTCCTTCCTCTCTCTATCTCTCCTAATTACCTCTCTCTCTACTCCCTCATCTTATATATCTATCTCTCTCTCATATCTCGCTCTCTATCTCTATATCATCCTCTCTCGCTCTTCTCTCTCTCTC